>NC_132936.1:106130000-106200000 GCF_034638445.1 Ciconia boyciana | reverse complement strand
AGTGTCTTTGGTAAAAAGGGAAGGTTGGAAAAGCTCTTGCTTCAACTCTACTCAGAAAAAGGACTGGAGAAGGAACCCAGGAGTACTTTATAAAATGACCGTACAGGTGTTGAGATGGTCTAATGAACAACCAGAGAAAAGTAAGGAACTCCCGTGACATTTTTGTCCGTATTATCAAAGGACTTTGGCTGTTTCAAACTTAGGAGGCAGGTTTCCTGGCATTACTGGTGTAACGTTGTTAGATCAGAAGCATAGCGCAGAGAGGGGCCTCAGGTACTTAGGCATCATGTTAAAGCTCTGAGGTGCATGTCAGAGCTGTTTGCTGTCAATCCTGAGCAATGACCATGGGGAGAGACTAGAAATGGCTTCTGGCTGCCGTTGCAGGGCACTGAAGCTGTGTCACTTGGAACAAACGACTTTTCTACATAGTGACTGGTTTACAGGTAAGAAGCCCTTAAATTCAGTTGAAAGCTTTCCTTCATTTGATAAGCAAGGTTTGGAAAACTTTGCCAATGAGCGTTTTCTGTTTGGGGATGTAAAAGAGGAGGTAAGCAGGCTGATGGCGCATGCCTGCGACAGGCAGACAAAACGTATGTCAGCATCCACTGGCCACTGGCTGCAGGTCCTTGTTTAGAGAGCTTGTAGTGTAGCAGACTTCCACATTACACACCTTTGTATACCCATATTTTAGAAAAAAAAAAATTCTCAGGAAAGACTGCAAAGGATGAGCAAAAGAGAAACTATGTGTGAGACACGATGGCAGATCTACCAAATGCTTTAACAAGGTATTTTCAAACCGATTTATTAATTAAAATCTAATTAATTCAGTTTACTTGTCAATTTTAGGCTATGGCTCCTTTTCTGAAAGAATTATTGTTTCCTTGTGTTTTAACACGTGGTAAAGCCAAACAGAAGTGACCTTTCTCCTATTGTATAGAAAAACCAGAAGAATCAGGAGAAATGCTTGACGCCCAAGTAGCCTCAACAGTTGGTACACTGTAGCTGTCAGCATGACATCAAGTGCAAAATTGCCAGATTTGGAGTCCTTCCTAAAATTGCTTGCTCTGTCAAGTGGAACTAAAGGACATTGACCAGAAAAATGACATAAGACTTTTCCAGAGGCAGTCTTTGCAGAAACTCCATTTCTCCTACACAAGAACTGTATCCTTCATCTGCACACTGAGTTGCCAGTTTAGGAAAGACTTGTCACTATCTCTGCCTCACAACCTGCACAGAAATCTAGTAAAAATCAGAAGAAAAGACCTGGTAGTTTCCTTTTCAAATGGATACTGTTCGGTCTTCCCAAAAGTCAGAGAGACAGTCTGTCATGAGAACTTTCCACTGTCATAAATGGTAAATTTGTAATAGTAACTTGCTATTATCTGAGCAAAATTTTGAAGCTATTTCACAAGAGATTAAAGGGCTTGCCCTTTCTTGCTTCCAGTGGAAGGATTTAAAGAAGGATAAGTGTTAGCACTACTGTCCTCTAAATAGGTATGTGTGTGAGATACATACATTTTGACATTGTTCTCTATAAAAAAGTGCCTCATATTTGGTTTTGCTTGAGATGGATGGAAACTTAGGCAACAGCTTGTCCCAGGAGGAACATATTGTAGATATCTTTTAAAATAAGAAGGAATGGCAAATAGGGAAGATAAATTTCTTCAGAATAAATTATAATCATGAACAACATGGGCTTCTGCCATACTGTTTATTTAGAAGTAATAAAATATTCTCTCTTTCAAAGGGATGCCATGGTGTTCTCTTTTTGATTTTTCTGCTATAATTTCTGTAAGCATGACAAATACTATAGTTTTGCCACCCAGATAATTGTATTGAATCAAAGGTAGTGCATCCTTTATGAGTATGTACACCAAGGGTTATCTTGATCCAATGAGACATTAATGACTCCAGTTGAGGAATATGAAGTTTTGGAGAAGTAGAGATGATATAGGAAGATCATTCACGTTGCCTGCATACTAATTAGAGAATAAGCCACACTCCAATGTTATAACAGACTTTAACCAAATAAGCTCCCAGAAATGGTTTACTATCTCATCTTCATGTTGATACTAAGTTATATTTGAAAAACTAATAGATTGGCCATGTCCTCCCCAAAGTGTTTGATTTAAAGTTCAAGCTTTTTTAAGTACTATACATTGCCGTTAGGATAAAATATTGGGTAGTACTGTCTCCTGGACACCATATTTTTAAGAATATGCTTCATGCCTCATTTGCCAGAAATGTATTGAGATTTTCCTGAACCAACATTCAAAGAATAACTTACATTTTTCATAGTGAAATGCCATGTTTTTGTCTTTTCTTTTTAATTCCTTTGCTGCCCTGAATTGCTATTTTGAATTACTTTTTTTTTTGTTTACTGTCTAAAGCTCAAATAGAATATGTTTGTGTACTGCATATAAAACATATGTGTAAGAAGTTATTAGATTTTCAAAGATAAAGTAGTGTCATAGAATGTATAAGAGCAAAAGAAAGTTAAGCTGAATAAAGTAGTATGCAGCAATTGTCAATTACAAACACGCAGATGTAAAAACATAAAAGGTGTGGGGACAACTGCTTGGTCCAGTCTCATTGTGGAGTGGGACAAGTATTAGTTGGCCAGAGGTTGTGAGTTTCCAGGTATTACCTGGTGACAGTTGGGTCTCGGAAAGCTCTTGATTCCTGAAAACTGACAAGGGAAGCAGCCAGCAAAGCACAGTTATGGTACGTGGTGCCAGAGAGGCGGCTGCCTTGAACACAGAGGTGATTCCTGCTGGGGTGTCATTTCTCAGCTCTAGGTAGTCAACTCACTTGGTAAAGCGTGCCGTTCTTCTCCAACTAGTGCATTAGGCACCTGCAGCCTCACACAAGATCTGTACTGATCAGACCGAAGTTTAGGCTGAGATACTACTGTTTAATTTGAAACAAAGAGGGGGGGGGGGGTGTGAACGAAGCATCATTTGAATTGAAACAAAAATAAATTCTACCAGAAATCATATATTGTCGATGTCTCAGTACTGACTAATGTAAGTGGTTGCTTTCTCCCTGCATGAACTTCACCCTGAAGGTCTGTCTTCCAGGCTGGTTAAAAAGTCCTGCAGAGGCTGCCGCAAGCTGTATGTGTTCAGAAGATCATCACTGTAGAACGGCAGAACTTGTGATGTGCTTAGTCCCTTGTACTCTCAGGGCATATGCTGTTTGAGATATAGTTCAGGAGGATGGTAAAATGTAAGAAAGTGAGTTTAACCCTCAATGCTGAAGGAATATCATGTTAGAGCACTTCCTCATGTTTACTACCAAAAGATTGCCTGCTGATAGCACTGCCCAGCTTCCCTTGCTGCCTTAGCGCTCCCAATGTGTTTTAACAGCTCTGCCAACTTCCTTAAGTTTTGTCTTTGTTACCACCAGTGACGCATCCTGTTAAGCATTTCTCTTGCTGTGTTGCTCCGTGCTCTCATAAAGTGCCAAATTTCTCTTCCACTCAATGCTCTAGAGCAGAAAGTCAGAGAAGATGGGGGACAGAAGAGAACAGAAGTTCTTGAAGATATATAATTAAAACGTTTAAGCCAAAAGAAACAGAGTAAGAGCAATTCAGAGTGTAATGTGATTCAGAATGCGTATTTTGAGGTGTGTTTATTAAGGGTGTCTATTCACACTTTTACAGATCTTATAGCCCACAATTAGTCTTATAAGACTTATAGTCCCACTGATTTTGGCAGGGCTACGCATGTAAGTGAGGCAAGGTTCTCTGCGCTCTTCCCATTCCTGCAGGACTAATAAGAAAAATCCAGAACAGAAGAAAAGATTGTCTGATAATTTTATTCACATCAAACCTGAATAGTTCAAGCTCAGGTCTGCAGTTCCTAAGAACACATGCGTCACCGAGACCACAGTTCAGGAACAGAGATGAGATTCAAAAATCTCTTCAGCACCAGATGAACTGTAAAGCAGCAAATCACGCAGCATAAACTACTGCCGACAGCAAACACGGAATAAACAGGGATGAGCATTGCAAACAAAAGAAAGAGCTAGGGTTAATTCAGGTTCACAGTGGGCTTTGGATCTGAACTAAAAATATATCTCTTAAATGCAAATAGAGAAAAATGATGGGCATTTGCATGATTGACAGCCTTTCGAAAGAGAAGTGTTGCTATAATTAAGCAATAATGTATGAGTGAGTGTACATTATGACAAATTGGAAGCTTGGTTGATTAGATTGAGCATATAAGCTGTCAGTATAATTATCACATTTTAATCATTTTTCTCCATTTTTTATAACATCATTGTCTTCAGCCTCATTTGGTGCTTATTAGATTGATATTCTAAGAGGAATTGTACAACATAAAACATGTCCTTTAACAGGATGAACTTTAGATAAGACTTTAGGTATGTCTATAAACATTTATAATGATGGCTGTTTTGTCTCAACTTTTTGCCACATCTTATGTGTCAGATAATGTTGGTTTAGAGCTTTCTTTATCATGATAAAATATTATAAACTGAACGTACTTCATCTCACTAAGTACTCATACTCACTATGTATTTTAAGCTGTCATAGGGAAAACATATCACATTGTTACAGCTGAATAATGAATTAATGATACACATTGCAATGATTAACAAGATGCTGAGTCAATCAGTGTGGGAGCAAGGTTTTTCCATCTTCATGCAACTATGCTGAAATGTATGTAATTTTTTAAACAAGAAAATGTTCTTTGCTAACACCCAGAAAACAGCAACATTTTAACCAATTTGAAAGGTTTAATTTTACACCAGTTACCTTTCTAAAATGTAAACCACTGGAAGAGTAGCATGGCCCTGAAATTGCAGTATAACAAAGAAAACAGGTTCTTAACACGGTCATGCTCTTACAGTCTTACCCTATCTCAAATTAGATCTGAGCAGCTCTTCACCACTGTTGAAATTAGAAGGTGGAAGGTGGCCTGGGTGTTAAAACACAAGTCTGTGAAACAAAATTCTCTTATGTGCTTTCACCATTTCTGCCACTGGTTTGCTTCTTGGCCTTGGGCAAGATGCTTGTCTGCTCCTCAGATTAGTGGCCCGTTGGGAAACAGAGACGATTAGTAGCTCATTGGGAAACAGAGATACACATGTGCTCTGCAGGGATTATTGGAAAATTAATGTGCTCTAGGTCTCAGTTTACTGCTGTTAAAATTCACATTGTGTAGCCTACTCAAGGCTTTGCAGCTGCTGCAGAGAGAGAAGTGTAGACTTTATGTGGCCTTTCTGGCCAATGGTGAATTTCCTTATTAAGGATAACTATCAAAGTCGATGGTACAATTTTTCAGTGAGGAATTACATAGAACTAATCACAGCAATAGAAAGGTCTTAATTATTCTCAGATTACTTAAAAGTATTCAGTAGCAATGGTTTAAATGACCTTTTCTATGAAAATTTGGAAAAGAATGGCTTGAGAAAAAATTCCAGGCAAAATAGGTGTCTTCCAGAAATAATTCCTTCCATGTCCTCTGCAGTATATATTCAATAAATTGAGAGCATTATCTTTTCTCAAGGTACCTTGTGATATTGACAGTGAAATCTGAGATACCAAAGTCCTCCTTAGTGAATCATTTTTAGAAAGGGAAAATTGCCAAACAATCCTGCTTGAATATTTGGTATAGTTTGCTTTGCCTGTGTTTATTTCCTTTCCTAGGCTTTCCACAGATTTTCTTTGGAGTTGATGCTAGGAATGTTCTCAAAAATTTATATATTGTAGGCTCAATTTGAAGAATATTTGCAGAAAGTTATTTTGAATTCAGAAGTGCAAAGATTCACGTAATAAACCTAATTTTAATACAGAATTTTCCTGATCCTGTGAAAATTTACCTTCTGACCTCAGTTTTTAACTTTGCAGTTCTCCAATGAAATACTTCAGCATTTCAACAGTCTTCACTAAGTTCAAGGTGAAGATGTTATTCCAAGTCTTCGATATTGCTGTCTGCGCAGAATAATCGTGTGCAATTCTTAATTCTTCTGCTACTACTTCTAATGACCCAATTACCAGTAAAATGCATAAAAGCAAGATTTTAGCATTGATTTTTCCCTTGATTTTCTCAATAGCTTTCACAAACCTGAACTTAACATGCTTTTTGTCATAATTACAAGGGTTTGATGTTGGATCTTACTAGGTTTATTTAGTGTTTCAAAAGACTCAGTGAAGCCCCTTCCATGAACTTATCAAGGAATATTGGTTACCTAAGTGTGAGAGGTAGAGCCTCATTACGGTATGAAAATTTTGTAAGAAAATTATGAGTAAATGGCCAGGTCTTGATTGGAAAACAACCTAACAATACAGTATCTCAAAATTCAGTAGATTAATGTCATTGTTGTTCAAGAGACTCTGCTAAGAGGCTCAAAGATGTAGATGACTAGTGAGGCTCTTACTCTGCTAAGAGGCTCAAAGATGTAGATGACTAGTGAGGTGGGAAAGCTTGCTGATTTAACCCATTAGTTAGCTTAGTGAAGCTAAGGGACTCTTCCAGGTATAGCTTTGTATGACAGAATTCAGCAAGGGACAGATAAAAGCCACCTGCCCCTGCCCCCACAGGCTCTCCGGTTGCATTTTGCATTGCCTTGAGATCGCTGCATAGGTAAGTGACAGCAAAAGTGCAGTGAAGATAAGAAGTGCTGTGTCTCGACATTACCAGCACTACTGGGGAAGCAGATTAGAACTTGCGTTCATCCTATCGAAGGGTGCATGGGTGCAGCACAGTTTGCAGAAGCAGCACGGGGATCCGTGCTGGGAGAGCCAGTGCCACCACCCGCTTGCTACAGGGACCCAGCTCATGGGGAGGTAGCTCAGGTGGTCTAGCTTGGCTCAGCACAGCAGAAAACAAACCCTGCACCTTGCTGGGCTTTGGGTATGGGAAAAGGGAGTGTGTGCACCTCAGTGATACACTTCGAGGCTTTCGGATAACCCGCGCCAAGAACCGCGGGTGTGTGCAGACTGTCGGAGGCAGCGTGAGCTGCTGGGGCTCTGCACTGCAGCGGGGCGACTGCACGGTGTCCTGACGAGAGCTGGCTGGCATCCAGCCACCGGGGAGCACGGGCAGAGCAAAATTACACCTGTCTGTATGCATCTGTGTATACTGCCCAGCCAAAACACACCAATGCTCTCAAGGACACCTTCTCCCAAATGTCGGGAAGTGCCACAAAAATACAGTTATCTAAACCTGTTAGACAGTGCTGCCACAGAAAGTGGCACTTGGGTATCTGTGCTGGGACAGTTAAAAAGCAAGAGGAAAATTTAGTTTTCAAATGACAGAGGGCTAATTTCCTCGCTGGTGAAAGCAGGCTCTCTGTATGACATATATCCCCTCATACACCCGTGCTAGCTCTGGGTCAGCAAAGTGGAGAAGGTGACAGAAATGTTGTAACCTGAAAAAACATTCAGGTCTGGTTTGGCAAAAAAAAAGAGCAGGGGCTTAAATCTCTTCTTATTTTAAGGATTCTGCTTCACCTCTCGTGGTGTTAGAAGATTAATTTACTTTCCCTTTTGTTTTGTACCAGTGTGCATTCCATAGCATTAATTTATTCCTCAAGGTCTGATAACATCAGTTCTGTGTCCATTGTCATCAAAGCGTATGGGTGATGTGTAGAAATGATAACAAGGTTGCATTTTTTTCTGTGCTTGATGCCTATTCAACAAAACAGCCTGCTAAGCATTCTTCTTCCATTTCTCTATTGTCCAGTTTGCTGGAAGAGCCGGAAATATTTTTCTGTCCTCTAAAAAAAAACAAACTTCTTTTGTTAATTTAGACATCAGAGAAATACTGACTTTCAAAACTAGTTAATAACTTTTTTGGGGGGTATGTCTTCCATATAGGCACCTTTTGTTCTTGAGATTGTCTATAATGTTTATTATAATCATTCTATTTTCACTTCTTATACACTTGGTAAATTTTAGCAGAGGCTCCTTCTAGAGAAAAATGTTTTGCCCCTGCTAAAAATTCTGGAAATCTCTTCAGAAGAATTTAACTTTCTCACACTTCAGCATCAATGATTGAAATCTGGCAAGAAGATGGCCTTTATGTAAGGGGCATGCTTCTGTCATTCAAGTAAGCTGAACTGTAAGGCCTTCAAAACAAAAAAACCCCAATCCTTTTAACATACAGTGTAGATTTTTAAAAGTTAACAGGAAAATTTCCTGGTGACCCAGCAATTCTGAACAAGACTGAATAAAAAGCCAAGCAGGACTTTTCCTGCAATTGTATCTTCGGGTTGCTGAGGGAAAATTTAGTTCTGGCATTGCCAAACTGCAACTTATTTGGGTTTAATGGAGTCTTCATTCATGTAGAACATGTAAAAACTGCTGTTTTAAACTTACTCAAGAGACTTGCCCTCTTTGGTTCCAGTTTAGTCAGGAGCTTAACTTCAAGCTGCTAAGTTTCCTTGAACCTTAAATATGACTGAAACCTTTCATATGGCTTCATGTTTGTGTACCATATTCCATTAGGGCTCCTGTCCTGCAGACCTCAGACAAGCCCGGTTTTCATGGTCACTGTTGGAATCCTATTTTTTCTGTTCCTGAAGGAAATGTTGTATTATTTGCAGAGCTACATGCCTACTGGGACTGGCCAGGTTGTAAACCGGCAGAAATTATCTTAATCAATGGTTTCATAAGGAGAAATATATCTGAATAAACTGAAAGAGAAAAAGTAAATATGAGATTATTCTGAAAAAAATAGAAACACAAGGAATGAGAAGAGCTTTGTTTAAAGTTCAGGAATGCACCGGGTTTTTTTACAGATGGGTTGAAAATATTTACCTGCTCTCTACAGTTTTATAGAGAAGTCTCATCTTCTGAGATGCAGAATAGATCTTTCTAGACAAAGGATTTATCATCGACATATGTTGTATGGAAGTAGAATTTGCCATTTGTAAATGTATGGATACAGAATGTATACGTTACACAAATATTTGGGAGTTGTGCATCTTTTCTGCACTTTTATGTTTGAAAGGCATCTATTCTGTCCATTGCTAATTATCTCTCCGTTGCTAATTACAGGTTTAGGAAGCAGAATTCCGTTTTCCGAATGCCTGCCATTTTTCACTAGAACTAAGTCACTGACAAGTTCTCTTTTCAAAGCAGTTTCCTATGTACTTTTACAACATTATTCCACAGATTTGCTATTGAAATGAAATACTGCAGTGACCTTTTTAATTCCCCTGACTTTTTACAATCTTTGAAATTTAGCACAACAGCAGGAGTTTAATCATATTCACTGATGTAAAAGACAAAATAAGGCACCTCTACGTTCAGATAGAGATATGACCTCAAAGGTGCAGAGCCTTCAGAGATGCACTGGAGATCCCCAAGGACAATTACAGCGATCTTGCTTGTGGTCTTTCTGTAATCTCTGACTTTGCCTCCTGATAACACTAGCAGGAATTTTGCACTTACATTGTGTGCCAGGGTATTTTGTTATTGCTGCCTGAACACTGTTGTTTTCCTATCAAAGAGTAACCTCATATTTAATTTATCTCCCTGTTCCAGTTTATGTCCACTTCACAACAGTTCCCAGACGTCCGTTTCCAAGGCCTTTGATTCTCTCACTGCTGTAAGGTCCAAGGCTTTGGCTTCACGCTCACCCCGTTTTTCTGCCACAGTATGAAAGTTCAGCCACAAAACAACCTAAACCACTCATCCGCTGGCAGTTGTCTGTTCTGTCAGTGGGTTTGTCACTTCTGTTGATTGATGCCAGGTGGGCCAAAGGAAGGCTTTAAAAAATCCCAGCATGTTTATCCATTGCCCCAGAGTGACGGGGCAGATCAGCTCTCTTAAATCCTCCTCCCACACAGCAGCCATGACGGGGTGACTGATGAAGAATCCCATCAGCTCTGAGCTGTTTTCAGTGTCAAACTGGAGCGGAGGAGCAGTACATGATCTCTCTACGAATGTTTTTGACAGCTTAGCAGTTAAAAGTACAGTGTGGGTGCTTTTGCCTGTGTGTGCTCACACATAAATGAGCAGTACTACACCGAGAGACTCCTTTGTAAGCACTTAGAAAGATAACACCTGCTGCTTTTCTTCCACAAATTGTGTCTTCAATGCAAACAATCATCCTAAATGCTTTTAAAATTACTCTTTTTAAAGTTTATTTGGTCCAGCTGACCTAAGAAACAAGCTAGATCAAAGGACTGGTGTCAAGGATTAATATCAGAGCCCTTAAAGTTTTTTTGTGGATAATATCACTGTCTTATATGTAGGAAGATCAGCACTGGCTGGTGTGTTCTGTTGAGAGGCTTTTTGATAGCCTCTGTGAATTGTGTCAATAGCTGTGGTTCAGCTAATCAAAAGCAGAGAGAGAATCTATCATCGTGAGCTGGCAGCCACAGCAAAAATAGAGACTTGAGGCGTGGTGGCTCCTGACACTTCTCCTGAGCAGACAAAGATTTGCATTGATACTGTTTCTGATGTAAATCTTTTGTTGAAGGAGACTATGATTGTTTGGGAAATTATTTCAAACATCAGTCATGGCACTAAGAAGTTCAACAGTTTGTTAAGAAATGCACCTTACAGCATCCTAAATCTTGTTGGACTTGCTTTTTGCACATAGTTCTCAATAGCGCAAGCTTTTAGTAACTCCCAGCGTTGTTGAAATTAATAGCAATGTACAGGAGATGCTTAATGTAGTTGCAGAAAAACTTGCAAAACTTTTCACTTGAATTCTAGAAATGAATTTTTTTGTCCAGAGTTTACCATGTGTCTTAATTTTGTACAGATTTAGATACCTTAATGATAAATTGCATAAATCAGATGCTTTCTTCAATGTTTGCTCTTCATTTTATAAATTAAAATGTTTATTGACTGATTTGCTGAAAGTACATTCCAAAGCTGCATTTGTAGTTATGTATCTAACAATAATTTTCTAAATTAATGTTTCATTGGAAATCAAGGTTCAGCAACAAAACCATGAAGTTTCTCTGAGTGATCTTAACTGACTTAAAGTCTTCAATGAACAAACACCAAATTTTCCTAATCTGGAAGTTTTCCAGTTAATCCACAGAGTAATTCTGAATAGTGAATAAACGCAAGAACTCATCATCTGCTCAAAGGGTTGCAGAAAAAGGGTTTTAACCATCATGGGCAAAATTATTCATTGCAAATTATTTGCTTAGCTCAAGTTCACCATTTTTAGAGTGGGGCTTTGTGAAAATTCAGGTTGCGACCTGGTCAACTTGCAGCTAGGTGATAAACCTTCTGAGAGAAGCCAAATCACATGTTCAGCTGAGATACTATTCTTAGATTAAAAATTAAGTCATTTATCTGAGGACACTTGCTCTTGACAATATTTTGTTTGACCAAAAACTACTAAAAAAATACATTAGTCTAGCAATACTTGCTGTTAAACTTGACATCCACACAGGGATCTTTAACAAGCCATTTGTGGCCCTTCATTACAAAATTTACTGCACAATACTTTATGTGCTTCCATATCCTTCACATAAAGCACTGTACAGTAGTTTCAATAAAATTTGTGTGAAGCGCTTTACAAAACTCAATCTCGGCAATGGGATTCCATCAGAAAGACTGAGTATCACAGTATTAGACTTTTATTTGCAAGGATTTTCCCTGTAAATGACTAAACCGTTATTCAGTTGAGAGACAACTCAGTGTAAACAGTGTATCACTTCTGGATATATCAGCTGTGATCAATAAGCTCCCTTTCTGCCTCAGCACTTGTTAATATCGTATACAGGTTTGATTAAATGTTTAAAAACATTTTTTAAGTGGCAGAATTAAAAAGGATGGACTCATTACCAAAAACATTCAGCTTTTAATGCAACACTAGAAAACATTTACTGGTGCTATATCATCTTAGGATGTGATCTAATCACATCTAATAACTTATGTCAGACTGCCCTTCATTAATATGTGGATAGGAGACGCATGATCCAAGGGAACTCTAAATTTTCTGAACGAGGTGGCACAGATGACATTCCACCACATTGTTATTGATTCTCTTAATTCAACATCAACTAGAATTTCTTTTTATTAGCTTTTACGATTACTTCCTTTTGCTATTTTATTTTTTCAGTCTCCTTTGCTTGTCTGACAAGTCCTAAGTTCCAGGTTTTCCCCAGAAGAGCTACTAATGCCATAAACATGCAAAGTTATACAGGCAGACCCACTCCTTGGGTTGTCTAAGTGTTTGTGACAACCACAGACACTTCCAGCTTGATTTACAAAGTGCTTGTGTTGCTGGACCCCACAGGGCAGGGAGTCAAAGGTCAGTGTGGAGGACAAACTTTGCAATTTTTGTGATGTGTGTTATTATTTATTGAAGAAGGTGCAAACCGTTTAATTATTTTTTTGCCCATTCATCTTCAGGATGCACAGACACTGTACCCCAAACATACCCGTAAAAGGAACTTTTATAGGGTTCATGTTGCAGTACTTGGAGCTTGGGTAAGGCAGTTCCCTTGTCCTGCTCACATTCAGTAACAGCTCAAATCACACGATCGTGAACTGTATTTTCTACAAGACTTTTGTCTCCTTCACTGCACAGGCTGCATGATGCTCACTTAAAAAGCAGCTGTTTAACATTCCTTTTATCCTCAATTTTCAGAGTATGGCCCCATGCTGTGAGTACACACAACTTCAATTTGACTTTACAAACCTGGATTAGTTTATCTTCATGTGTTTGCTGTGTAGTGAGGTTGTTATATCCCTGTTTAGTGGAAAGGGAAATGAGGCACAGAGGGATTTAATTTATAAGTTTCTGATACTAAGGCCCTGATTTGTTCAGTGTACACAATATTAAGTAACAAATCGCAGCTCTGAAGCTCATCCCCGTGGATTTCAGCTGCAGCTATGATTGGTCAGTGATTCTGCTCCCATCTAGCATCCATGGGTAAGAAACCGGCTTTATGGACCTTGCTCAGTCCTATTAGAAAAGCTGTTGTAGAAGTAGAGACAGAAACAGTTTTCTAAGGCACTGAAAGACCTTTGCTGTGAAACTTTTTTTTTTCTCTTCTTGGAGGCCTCTGGGTGTACACACTTTCCCAGTTTGATTGTAAACAAGACCAGACCATACTTTATTCAGTTTGGCAAATCAGTTAAATGACTTTTCCATCACACGGCCTCTTATTTGACTTAACAATTAATTGCAGAGATTGCACATCAAAATATTATTGCTGAAGCTGGCAAAAAAGCTCAGCTTGGCTTTGCCTCTGAGGCTGGCATTTTACAGAGAACAGACTCTTTTTACCATGCCAGCTCAAAAAAACCCAAGGCCACTGCCCGAGGCAAACAGCTAGTACATACTATTCTTTACCCCAGCCTTCCCTCTGAACATCTGCTTTTCCATCATGGTTTGTCCCAGTTGCCCTTACTTTACTTTCTCTCCTTTAAAAAAGCAAAACTAACCTAAACTAGAAAACTCCCACTGCATTCTTGTCCTAGTCTATATTTTTTTCCCATATCCATTTTCTGCTTTTTGTTCCTTCAGCATTTCAGATTGAAGGCTCCTTTTAATCTGCTGAACCAGTGCCAGGAACCAAAGTCACTAGAGTAGAGGACAGACAAATACTCAGCTTTAGTGACTGTCTCCTGGTCTGGTATAGCCATTTCCAGGAATGCCCAATTTAATTTGTTTAGGCCTGGACCGAAGGGAGCTGGCTCCACTGCCCTTTGAGGATGCTGTTTGCAACCTGCAGCGTTTGTGTGTGCAAAGAAAACAAAGCAAAGGAAGAATCTGAGAAGATTTAGCTGCTACATTAAAGTGGTGTGACTTCTCAGACCTAAAACTTGGCCAAAAGGCAGGTGTTTTTTCAATAGGGGCAGCAAACAGTGGTTTTTTAATACAAAACCCATAATACAAAACCCAATACAAAACCCATATCTGCCAAATACTAAAAGATTCAGGAAAAGTTGCAGCAGCTGGTGTTTTCCAGTTTCATCCCTTTCATCGCCATCCTCCTCTCTCCCAGCCAAACTGGGCATTAATTTCTTCCAGTTTTCTCTGTAGTCCCAGCCACCAGCAAGAGCAGCCAAGCTGAAATGGAAGACTCAAGTCAGAAGTAAGGACAGGCACCTACATGTCAGTAGGAGCTCTCACCCCACCTCCCCTGTGCAAGGTCAGACCCTCTCAGCTGTATCCGTTTAGGACACTGTAGAGACATGGCATTTTTTTGCTATTTCCCAGATCATTGTTATTCTCAGCCCACATGATTCATCCTCTGAATGTTGAAATGCTATTTTCAATAATGAATATTTCAGCTACTGAGATAAACAGCTCTCATTTTACAGAATTATATAGAGAGCTTGGTTGCACACGCTTCACTTCCAGGTGCTTGCCAAGTGCAAGGATGGCTGAACTTTACAGTTCAGAAGCCACGAATCAGGCCCTGAAAGTCAGGAGGTTGCCTTTAAAATAATAGAATCTCAAAGAATAATCAGTGTTGGCATTTTTAATTTGCTGCCTGGTTTCTAAGCCCTTGGGGATTATATTTTCCCTTTGCAAATCCACAAGGACAGAAACTTTCACGTTTTTTAATGAAAGAAGAGATGGGATAAGCACAGGGTAAAAAGCGAAGAGACCATGAGAGTTGACAAGACTGACAATGGCAGGCATGCTCTGCAAATACAGTGAGAGATGAGACTTGATCCCAGCCTTTGTGGCTTGCACAATACCTTGAGAATTCATGCTGGTCTCTACAGCAAGCACAATTCAGCATCAGAAATCATCTGCAAAATGAAGAGTTAAAAATGGGCCCCAAATTCCTTAAGTTATCTTGATATGCAACAGAAGTATTTTTATGTACTAGCATTTGTACTAGCATTTATGTACTAGCATAATTTTAAATATTTTTTTTTCTCGTTCTACTGCAGGAAATGCTCAGAGGTAGAAGTGAAATGTAACTGTATGGCAGAGACCCTTGTTCTGTTCTCTACTAGATATTGTTGGACACAATAGGGTGCTTATCTATAATAGGACCTCCTAGGTTTCTCAGTGAGACTTTAAAGCCTGACGGGGAAAGGGTATAGTGAAGTACGTAATAAAGTGTAGATTCCTCAAGTAGCCGTGCCTCTACTGATGTTCTGTGCACAGAGCAGTGGTCATTCCTGTGCTCATGAGGGTAGGCTAGTCCTGCATTGATAGAGCTACAACAGTCAACAACTTTTGTGAATAATGTATCCTTTTCCCTCCTAAAATATATTCTCCAGCTTTTCTCTTTGGCCTCTGTTGTTCCTTAGCCCTTCATGTGTTTCTAGGTGAAGTACTATGGGGCTGGAAAGGAGCTGGAACAGCACTAAAATTTCTTGTTCATGAGAAACAATGTGTTCTCTGTGGTACGTTGAGTATGAAAACACATCTAAGGAAGGGGAAGGGAAAAGAGTGAGAGGGAGAAGAAGGAGGGGGCCTTATAATTTTGGGGAGAGGACTATCTGACAACCAAGGCAGAAGATGGTTGGGAGGGAAGAAAGGAAAGGAGTAGGGCTGGACATAGAAAATGGAAATGTTCCAGTAGCAGGAGTGGCAGGGGTTGCCTTGAAGTCAATGCATAGGAAGCAGGACCACAGAAGCCTAATCCCAGTTCTGCCATTTGTCCTGAGTGACTTTGAGGAGGTCACACTCATTTCTATGAGTTTTTCTTCATCTGTGAAAAGGAGAATAACAGAGAATCACTCTTCAAGTTTATGAAAAGTCCTGGTGTGGGATTATCATCATTAGCACTACGTAATAAAGGTGCCTCTGCCTGGTTTGTGTCATCAAAGATGTCACTCTAAGAGCTCCTTGGAAGCCAACGTTGCTGCCTGCAGAGTTTTCCTTTGTTCTTGGTTATCAGCCAGTCTCATCGGCTCAATTCTGTCTCACGTTGCTCTGCAAGGAAACAGCCCAAACTGCTCCTTTACTGAAAGGGATATAACCATTTGCCTGTTCCTGTACAGGCTGCATGTGATCATTTGAAGCACCCTCTGGAAAATCTCTTTTAAAAATAACAATAAGCCATACCTTTTTTCCTTCTTTATTGTACAAGCACGGCACAAATCTGAAAGACCCTTGAAGTGTTGCATAGGTCAGCCTATGCTTTATGCTCGGTGAAAGAGCAGCACTTCAATGTTACTCATTTTTATTGTACTCAGAGTGGTTCTATGTACTTGACATACATAAATGATTATGATCCTTCCCTGAGACGCTGCATGGACAATGTACAAAGCACAGTAAGCAAGCAACATGGAAATACATAACTACTTGTATTGTTTTGCTTTCTTTCAAGTTACTCTTTTTATAAACAGGGTGGTATTAGAAGAATGTGTTTAATAAATACCTTGGGTTGAGCCATCCTTAAATATCCTTCCATTTTATTTAGAAAGAAAGAAAAAAAAAGCAGGTCTGCAGGGAAGCTGAGGGCCTTGGATGTGGAAGAGATCTGGCATGTCATTATGTCAAGGTTTCTAGTATTACCTAGAACATTTTGCAGCTCAGGGGAAGAAACTTTCCAACTGGATAAATAATAACTTTGAAAAGGCACTAGAAAAAAAACATCATACAAAGTATAAGATATGAAAAGAGATCAGCAAAATAACCCCTGGCTTTCAAGTCCAAAAGTGTAATGATAATATAAGCATTGTCAAAAGTCAAGCTCTGTTACACCTTGGAAATGCTTAAAATATATATATACTGAAAAGTACAAGCCCAAAGACCTGAATGTGCTCAAGTCAGAGGGCTTGCCTGCAAGATTTGGTATCTGGGATAAAAAGCATGGTAGCAAGTATTGGAATATGTCTCTTTTATGTGTGGCACCAGGCATTTAAAGAATTGCTAATGTACCTGTATTTAAGAAGGCGGCAATAGATTTGGAGGACCTTTTAGTCTCCTTTTTGTGTAAACCTTTACACCTAATTTTTAGGGAAAGAATAATTCCTAAAAAATGGAGGCAAATGAAAAGAGGTTGAAATACATCTTCTTTTTGAAGGGTAGCATATGTCCACCTCATATCTGTCTTTGATTTCAAGACAAAAGGAATACTGGAGATATAATCCCTCTGAACTGCAGCAAAGCATCTAGAAGTCTGTCAGATGGGAACTGATAATAAATTAAGGAAGACCGGTATTAGTTGGAGAAATTGTAAGACAGGTGAAGAACTTGCCGAAGAGTGATGACACCAGGTAATATTGAAGAGGAGACATTAGGCTTGAGGAAGATTATTGATGGCACTTCTCTGGGAATATTTTGATATGAAGAGGTGACCTATGGATACCATTTGGTCATGCAGTGCTGTAAACTTGTCCACGTTGCAGCCATGGAAAATGCAAGACTACATCAAGAGGGGTATTTTCCACAAAGACAGGGAATTCACACCATTAGTGTTAGCTCAGGAGAGATCTCATGTGGAACACTACGTAATTTTGGCCATCATTGTTCAAGAAAGATGATTAAAAAGTAAACTTCCTCAGGGAAGAGCTAGCAAGGTGATCGTGAGAATGGAGACCCTGTCTGGAGAGAGGAGACTAGAAGAGCTTTTCATCATTGTCTATGAATGTGTATTTAGTACAAGGGAGGGAAAGGTGGAGTACTATTTAACCCAAAAATAGCTTGGAAATTTAGTAGATTATTCTTAACTCTTTAAAGAAATCTGGATTGGGAAGAGTCTTTTGGTCAAAGAAGTGAAAAATCTACGTTCTTCATCACTTGTTGACAGGGATTATATCATGTCACTGCATGCAAAGACAGGGAATGGACTTGGTATTTCTGCAGGTCCCTTCTTCTTCTGTCCTTCCCCACACAGACCTCCACAATCTCTGCAGAGTCAGTACTCTTCAAGGAAGTTGGGAAGGATTTTTTTTTCATTAATTTGGTTGTGAGGCAACGTATTGTTGTGGTTTGGCAGAGAACAGAAGAAACTCCCCTTTCCCAGAATGGCATACCTGGGTCTTGCCCTCCTAAAATTCTCCTAAATCTTTTCCAGTCCTCCAAGCACTATTTGTGGGAAACGGTAGTAAGTCCCATCTCACGTCTTCTGCCAAGGGTTGCACGAGGCATTATCTGCCATTTCAAAACTCATCACAATTCTGGATACGTGCAATTATTTCTCTCTTTGGGAAGAAATACAGACTTTCTGGGGTGAGAACAGAAACCAACCCGGGGCAATGAATACTGGAGGGTCCTTCAGAAGCAAGAGTCCTCACATATGCATATGCTGGAAATAATTAGTTTATTACAAGCTGATGAGCTAATTCAGGCTGTGACCGCCTTGTTTCTCTTTGGAGTGGGCTGCCATTTCTTCTCTGGACCACCAGATGCCAGACTTCTACTGCAAAACTCCAGCCCTCCACCTGCACAATGGAAATAAATGTTTATGCTCTTACATTTTCATGGATCCCTTCAGTTTTGTTTTCTGCAAAACGCTTGTAAGCCTTTTAAGCGTAGCACTTCGTGCTTGTTCCTAAGCATGTACTGTAACTCTTCAAGATAATTTGTAAATGAATTGCAGGTGTTTACTGAGAAACAGCCTCTTTGTAAACTGCTGGCTTCTATGACAAGACAGTGACTTGAGTCTCCTACCTCAAAATCATAATGAAAACTGGGCAGTTAGAAAAAGCACTGCTGAAATGCACAAAAGGAATATGATAACACTTGCTAGAGAGATGCAGGGAAATGTTTAAATTCAATAGCTCAAAATCAATTGCATTTGACAACTTAACTGTTAGGTAAACAAACAGCAAAATAATTACAGCCTCTCTTATCTGCAGAAATGTTCTTAAGAGAAATGCTTATTCTTATGTTTTTTTCAGTAATCTGAGATGTAACTATTTCATAGTTTTCCTTTCTAATATACACATATTTTATCTAAATTTAACTGTTTACAAATGTACCTACTTATGTTCGATTCATTCTAAAATTCGGTTATTGCAAAATTATGCAGTTATGTTTTTCCTATTAGAATTATTAACATTCTCTTTCCTATTGCAGGATGTATTATTTTAACAAACTGTGCACTGTTTTATAAAATTTAGAAATATTGAATTAATTTGTAATGAATTGACTGTTTAGTGCAGAATGAAAATATTGAACTATGAATCATCCATATTGGGTCAAAGAGAAAGCGTATTGTGCCATAAACAAGAAGAAACATACACAAGCACAAACACAAGAATTACAGTTTTGGTAAAAATAAAGCAATGGAAATGCAGCAGTTTAGATAAACAGGCACATTATTTTGTTAAAAGCAACGGCGATTTTTTTTTTCAAAGTTGCTTTGCATTATTTTAGGGGAATATCAAATTGTAAAGTCTAGTATTATTGCAGAAATTTTTTTAATTCCCTCATCCCAGTGTATATAATGCATCTCTTGATCAGTGTGATATCAATTGTTAAAGCTTTCAAAAGTAAAACTTCCAGGTTAAAACCATACCAATATATTGGAAATAAATATATATTCACCTGTACATTCTCTCCCTATATAAAAGCAAAGAGTATGCAAATATCATCAGACATTAATAAAAAATTCTGATAGTTAAAGCAAAGGCTTTCATTAATAATTAAAATACAAATGATGACAGAACACAATGCTTTATTCTATCATGAAATGATGTTGGTCTACAATTATGATAACACTGGTTCTCAATTTTGCATTATTTTGTGGAAATTAAACAGGAAAAGACAATGCAATATTGTTTGGGTACTGGCAAAGAGAGCAAAGTGATATGAAATATTTACCATAAAGGCTTCTCCAAAAGTATATGCATTATTGACATAATCAAATTAAAAACATTTCCATTTTCACCGCTCAACTATCATTAGAACTTTGAATTCAATTTCTCTCTTAGTGTAAAAATATTAAATACTAGAAAATATAATATATACCAGAGTAGTCCAGAGGCTTTTTTTTCATCATCTCTCAGTGTAGAATCAGGATTTATTTGAACTTGCCTGAATCACCCATGGATAGCAGAAACCACTATTTGTTCTTGATTCAAGAAGAGTCTTTTTCTTGACATGAAAATGTCAAAAAGTTTCATAATGATAGTTTATGATGTCATTATAATTCCTCTCCATTCTTTAAAAACAGAGCATTAAGTCATTCCATTACATTGCCTTACTCTTAATCTTTCCCTTTTTCTAAAAAATTGACATATTTATCATTGATTTTCCAGCAGATGTTGTACTGGATGCCCTTTTTAAAAAAGTACCTCAGTTAATCTGACCTCTCTTAATGATTACTCACATATTCTTTAGTAAGTGAATAAAACTTTTCTTTCACAGATAGTAGGTACTTAATCCTCATTATTGAGAATATGCTGAAACCTTGAATACTTGTCAAAGATTCATTTTATAATCCTGAGGTTGGTTTGCCGTCAGTGATTTACACAGGGGCTGCTCTTGCAATAATTGATTCATTCGATACTTAAAGTCTAGTGCTGTCATTAAAATGACAGTACAACACTTGCTGTTGCAATTTACATTTACTTTAAAAAAGGCTGAATTCTCCCCTGGAAATACATGGTATTGAAACAGAAGAAATCATTTTGTGTGTCAAAATAAAATGACAATAACTTAATTTTTATTCTCAAAGTATTAAACTGGAACCATATTTAAAACACGAGCTAGCTTTTGTGAGGTTTGATGGAAGTTTAACCTGCAATTGCATGAACAATGTCTTCATATCTTTTTGTTACTCTGTCTTGGTTGAAAGAGCATTTTTTAAATCACTTGAAAAATCTGCCTTCGAAACTGAGTTTTAAGGTACAGCTCCTACAGTTAATCAGCATCTCAGATGCAATGCCCATTGATGCTAAGCTGTTATAATACAGCAGATTGTAATTTTGGACTGCCGGTGACAATGCTACGCATAAAAGCACATGTACATGTACAGTTACTCCAGATAAAACTGTACAGGCTGCATTCTCCCCACATGTATTGTCTTTTCTGAAAAACAGAATCAAATGAAAAGCGTTTACTGACAATGTGACATGCAGCTTTCATCTTCTTGAGTGTGTTTGACGAGGGGATTAACTAAGTGCTAAGGTACAGTAGATCCCTCGAAAGGACACGGCAGTGTTTTCCCCGTAGGTCCTAGTTTTGTGAGGCTATTGAGGAAGGAGTTCCCAGTGAATGCACTAATTATTGCCCAGCAAACTACAGTAAGTTAAAATTTCTATTTAATAGAAAAAAAGTAAAAGCTTATAAATGAAAACAAGGTTTTGTACAGCTCTTCCAGTAATATCATGTCATGTTAATTTTAATGAAGCTTCATTAAAGTTCTCAGATAAGTAAGAAAGTTAATTGTCGTTCATTAACATAGTGGTTCTACCCACAGCTGAAAAACATGCTGTAAAACGTTAATAAGAAGAAAGATTCAAGTATGACTGAGATGGAAGGAGGCAGAGTGAAAGAATTAATTAAGCCACAAAACCTGCATCATTGATAGTTTAGTAAACTATCAGGAGACAAGAAAAAATTAAGTTACAGTGAAATAGTATCCTTTCCAACCTTGATGTGCCTCAGTAGTAGACCACATGCAAAAGCAGGAGGTCACTTAGGAATGAATTCTGACCATAACAGCAGCTCTCAGCCTCCCACCGAGGTCTCTGTGTCTTCTGTACTTATTCAAGGACAGAGCAGGGTCTTCATCATTTAGGACATCTTTTGCACAGTGCGGTTAAAGAGAATAATTTGGCCCTGACTGTAAGATCATTCTTGATTTGGGAGGGCTAAATTTAGCTCTGAATGTGCCATAACGTAGTTTTCTGCTGTGATAAAATTTGCCTTGTTTCCACTACTGTCAAATCTGGCATGTAAAAGAAAAAATGCAACTATCTCAGCGTTTTCACAAAGATTGTCTTGAGTCTGGGCCTGCCGTTGTTCCAATAATCGATATACTAATAGTGTTGATATAATAGGAAGAAATAGATGGATTATTTTGTTATTTTGAAGGCATACTGATTTTTGCCTACTTATGCAACCTGAATTCTACAATATGGTATCCTTTTACCTTAATGACTGTACATCTATATGGAGAGCAGGTTTAAATAACTGATTTTTTTTTTTTCCTGTGCCTGACTAGGTAATCCACAAGATTTCTTACTAGAGTTAAATACAGAAGTCTAGTTGAATTGGTGTTGGATAAAAACAGTTGGGATAAATTTGAGGCGCAGTTGCATCTCTGAACAAATTTACTGTGTGCAGTTATGCACAGCCACGTAAGTGCGTGGCCTCCAGAAGCAGGTCTTGCAGCTGAAGTTTCGCTGAGGAGGAAAATATCCCTCTCAAAGTTATAACTGCTCATGAAACGAGTCTATAATATAAATAATCACTATTGTTGGGGGTGCAGGGAGAGTGCTTAACCACTGCAATGCTTTATCATTCTTCACCTAAAATCTTTTATAACTAGGCATTTCACCACAATATCAGATATTTCTTCTAGAAAAATAATCTGTAACTAGAACACCTGGTTTGGTGTATTTACAAGTTATAAGTGATTCACCTAAATACTTCTCTTTAAATAGATTCTTCTATTTCTGAAACAGAGAGAAAAAGTTGCAGGTAGCACATCCCATTAGTGACAGAACTAAAAGACCCCACATAATGGGGTAAATCAATTTATTGAAGGAACTGGTAATCAAGAAAAATAAATGTTTTGACAGTATGTTCCACAAGTCATTGAATTTCATTTAAGGAATCTTCTAAAGAAATCTGCTAATTTGGAACAAATACTGTCTTGGACAGATCTCTTCTTAATTCAGTGAAAATCCCAAAGTGTTTTTTTTTCCTGAAATTTAAGCGTTCTGTTGGCCAAAATTAAAATTACTTTGTGCTAATATAGATTTATAGCAAATGCTTTTAAAGTATGCACTAGGATAGATTAAAAAAAATATGAAAGGCAGCCACAGATGAACTGTTTACAATTACTCTTTGTGTTTTTGCAGTGAAATCCATAGCTAGAAAACATTGCTGTCATTTCATTCTCTAGGACATGCTTTGTTAAATTGCAGTTAAAAATAGTAAAAATCCACTGCTTTTTCACTAAAACTCTTTGCTTTCTTGTCCCCAGAAATATCAGTAGGAAACCTGCAGCGGAGTGTTAGAAGCATACTCCACCAACTATGTTTATAAAAAGATACAGATATACATGTTGCAAGGAAGTTTGGTTTGGTTTGTTTTTTTGTTTTGTTTTCTAGCAGCTGAAACAGTCCTTTGCCGTGCGTAACAGCTGAGTTGCGTGTTTTGTTTAAGGGCGTCATGCGTCTTTTAACAATTTTGTGCCTCAATTAAGTATTGCCTGAATTTGTGCCTGAATTAAGTATTATTTTGTGTCTGAAGTACACTCACAACTCCATGTGTGTGTGCACACGTGCAGAGGGCTGCCGTGGTACTAGTCCGTGTTTCCGTAACTATTGTTTGGAGAAGACGGGTGGTTCCTCCTGCCCCACAGGGTGGTTTGGTGAGTGAAACGTTTTCCGAAAGGGATGGGAGATGGTAGGAGGAGAGGGACTCTTTGCTACTGGCAAATAGTCTCCACATCCAAAAAGTTAGAAAATTATCGCTATAGGAACAAAGGTGCTATCTAGTAGGATGGGATACAGGAGATGCAGTATTGGTCGTAAATCATGAAGCAGCTGAACAAATCTGCACATAAGGAAAATGGCACTCTAATTTTCTGTTGAAAATCCAGACAACATTCTCACCTTGCATTTCACTGTGCTGGTGCTGCTCTACAAAGGAGAAGAAAACTGATTAGCAAATTGTTAATCCAATAATTGTAACAAATAATTAGCTTTGTAATAAGTAGAGAGAGAAGCATATAGAATAAGAATTACATCCAATATGAACTCTCTCTCTTCTCCCTCCTCCCTCCCCATCATGTTCACAACTGAGTATTTGGGTAAAAATATCTTTTATATGAGATACCAGGCAGTATTTTCTTCTTTTCATATTAAAACATTAAAAATAAAGAAATTGTAAACCTAACATGGCTGTGGACTGAGCACTCCATAAGAATAGCAAGGCCAAGATGTTTTCTTTGACCTTCCTTTCTTCTCATTATCCCTTCCGCAGGACATTCACTCCTTGTTGTGACCCTTTGTAATTTCTCTTTTATTATAAATTGTTAATATAAAAATGCTGTGGCTCATGAAGCTTTGGGTATGAAAGTGCTATTCATGTCAGAAATAAAATCAGATTGACATGCTAGAAGAAAACACTTTTAAAACTGGTGAATATTCAGCTCTGGGTAGGATTCCCTGCTGGTTAGACCATCTCGCCTTAATATATTTGTTAGGTGTCTGTCAGCTAGAGCATCTACTCTTGCAGTTTTAAGGTTTATTATGAACGTTGCTTAAAAAATCATTTTATGTTTCAAATATTACGTTGGCATTTGTACTTGTATTGAAGCCATGTAACATGGCTCAGAACTAAGAAGAGTGCAAAATGTTTAAAGCAGAAATAAACTGAATATGGCTTATTTGACCAAGAGGGACGCAACCACCTGACGTGGAAGCTGTCTTACAAGCCTCTGGCTGGCTGAACTACACTGGCAATGCCTCGGGTACCTAGAGAGACGCCCTTAGCACAAGATCAAGAGGGCTGTATTGCCTCAGGTGGGGCCTGGTTCTTGCATTTGGGGCTCGGAGGACCGAGAGCTCTTGTTCTGTAAACCCTCTTTCACCCCTTTGTTTGTAACCCCCCCTCCTGCCGAGACCGGGCAAACTCGTCACGGGTGCAGACCCTGTGCCAGTGGGCTGTGCCTGGGGGAGAGCCGCTCGTGGGTCCCCACCCTCGTCACCTCTAAAAGAAGCCGCTTTGGAGTCTCCCCTCATTTGCATGGGGAGATTTAATTTCCATCCCTTAAATATGACGAATTGCCGAGATTTCCTTCAGTTAATGCTTTTAACAGCTCCCAATAAACTTCATTAATCAGGCCAGCTCTAGGCCCAACGTGCAGCCTGGAAGCAGCTAATTTGCCTGATGAGCCCGCGACTTTAGTGAATAAACAGGTGGATAAGCCGAGGGTTTTATGGCCTTAATTACACTCTAATCAGTTCAGCACTTGGCGGGCAAAAGGGAAGAGGGAAAAAGGAGGCGGCGGCAGCGGCAAGAGCATCAGCAGCCGCCGCTTCTCAGCCCTTCCCTTCCCTTCCCGCATCAGCTCTGCTTTCCCGCTTCACCCTCTCCTCTCCTGCTTTCCCTTTCCAGTCTTTGCCTTTCCCCTCCTTCCTCCTCTGTTCTCTTTCCCCTTTTTCTCCTCTCTTTCCACCCTCCTGTTCCCTTCCCACTAAAATCAGCATCTGACGGAGAGAGAGGCTGTCTTGTTCTTTCTTTCCGGCTACTTGCTGCCTCCCCTTTCCCTCTTTTTTTTAATTTTTCCCTCTCCGTACCTCGTTCCCTCTCTCACCTCTCCCCTGCCTCTGGGCCCTGCCTCCCCCCGCCGCCCCCATCCCTCTCTCCCCTGCTACATATTCTCCCTGTCACAGTTAGGCCGCCTGACAAATCACTTCAAGGGCAGCCTAACTTTGAAGGACAAGACAAAGCTTTAGCATATGGTCCAATCCCCAGATGTTTGTCTCTCTCTCTTGCTCTCTCTCCCTCCCCTCTAAGAAGGGCTACTTGGGAAGCCCGGCTTTTTCTTTTTTTTTTTTTTGTTTTTTAGCCTCTCCTCCCTCCCCCCCCAGTTTTGGTGGGGGCCTCTAACTAGCAGCGAGGGCTGCTTTTCCCTTTACAGCCTCCCCGCGGAGGAAGGGGTGTTGGGGGGGGGAGCAGTGGTGCTTTTTTTCGAAACTTAATGATGGTTTGCGTAGCACGGGGGGGCTGTGGCAGGCCCGTGGCTTTGGGAGGCAGGGCTTGCTCCCCGCTCTCCCAGCCGGGCCTGCCTGACTGCGTCCCCCCCCGCTCCTGTGCCGCCGGGGATGGCCCCGGTGAGAGCGGGGGCAAGGCCGGCCGGCGGGACGCTGCCGCAGCCTCCGAGCAGCCCCGGGGAGGGCGGAGCGCGCCGGCGGTGCCCGCACCGAGCGGGGACGGGGGAACCTGCTGCTTCCCCGCCCGGAGCATCGCTCGCCCCAGCGGCGGCGGGCGGAGGAGCGGCGCCGGCCGGGCGGGATGCGGCGGGGGGCCGCGCTGCGGGTGCTGCGAGGGGGGCCCCGGCGGAGCCCCCAGCCCCGGGCGGGGCCCGCCGAGCGCGGGTGCGGCCGTCGCCGCTGCCGGAGGCGGCGGAGGGCGGCGCGGCGCCGGCTGCTCCCGCCGAGCGGCCGTGGGAGCCGGGGCCGGGCTGCGGCCGGGCGGGCGGGGGAGGCAGGTGCGGAGCCGCAGCCAGCTCCCGCCGAAGCGTGCTTACCCCGGGAGCTGCGGGGTCTGCCCGAGCTCCCGTGTTTCTTTTCACGATTCGGCTGAAAATACACGGCTGGAACGGCCCCACGTCACCCGGCAGAGCTCGGCAGCCAGGGTCTGGCACGGTTTACCTGTCAGGGTTTTTGTTACCGCCTCTCTCCAGAACTTTTGTCCTTCAGTAACAGTAGCCCCTTGCACCGTGGTCCATCCAGCATCAAAACTAGGATGTCTGCATCCGCAGCCGCTGAATGTACTTAAAAAAAAAAAAAGAAAAAAAGAGAGCTGTTCCAGGGGTGACGGGGGCTCATTCCTGACAGTGAGAAAGCCCAGCTTAAAAAAAAAGCGTCGCTGCTGCTTTCACATGAACGCTGGAACATGTAACTGGCTGCTAAAACTGGCCACAGAACTTCTTAGAAGCAAAAAAAAATATATTTTTCCTTTCCCAAAAACTTATCACGAGAAGGATTTGTTTGAGCATTTTATCTCAGCTGTCAAAGACAGATTAAGAGAATAAAAGATTGTATTCTCCAGTAACCCCGTCTTAATACAGTTTTTCATCCTGTACGTGTAACAATATTGAGACTTAAAAAAATGAACTGTCACAAAAGGAAAATGGATTTCGTCTTTGTCTGTCTGTTTTCAGAGGGATTAAAACATTCCTGTTATTTTGGAGGCTGACATGATTTTCACTTGAAATTTGCATGGGTGTCTTTATGACGTCTCCTATTTATTTTGGTTTTAACTGTGCTAATTAACACTTTGTCACAGCTTTGTAATAGATATCTGCAGTGTATGATTCAATTGCTTTTTTTAAAAAACCTTGGTTTATATGACTAGTGTAAATTATTAACTGTTACACATTTTTAATGAAATCAAACACAGTGCATTCTTTGCAGATTAATTCAGAAAGCATTTCCTTTAGACAAGACAACATTTCTTGCTTACATGAATTTTTAAAGTGGAGAATTAATTTAATCATTTTTTAACTGCAGTTACTTCAAGCTTTTTTGACCAAAAAGAATTGTGAGGAGGTGACTCTTTCTTAAAATTATCAGTGTAAAGGACACCTAAGAAGAAAGTTATACAATGACCAGACTTTTCATTTTCAGTGTTTTGTGGCTCTGGGAATCTCGAGAGTACTTAGTGCTAGCTTTTTTTTTGTGTCTTGCTGTTGCGATAAAGTGAAATCCTGACACTTTTTCTTGGGTATAATGGGGAAGAAAAGGATGGCAAAAACTTGCAGCTTTTACTTACTGTACCCCAGATTAAACTGCCTGACCCTTAATAAAATTACATCTTGTATAGTTATGTTGCCTTGATGGAATTTGGGATCGTACTATCCTGCAGTTCATTTCCAGGTCTGCGTGTCGCATTACTGTCCGATAATCAAAGCGAATTAAGATATTTCTTAAAACGCGAGAGAATTTTTTTCCCCCCAAGTTCTGCAAATTCTCAAAGTGGCCCTGGAGAAATACAAATGCACAAAGCGACAGGCGAAGCCGGGCCTGTGTTCAGCACTCCATCATTCCTTGTCACAGGTGCAGCCACTATGCATTATCCTGCCGTGATTGATAGAGTGGGTTTGTGCAGACTGGGGGAGCTGGGCACGGCTCAGATGGGGCCCTGTTGTTCTGGCTCCATTTCATACTACCTGTAGGGAAAAGGAAAACTTTGCTGGGATCGGCGGTTCGGCGCTGGTCAGAAATTTTACTTCTTCGCCCATAATGTAAAGGTCGTAGTCCCTAAAAGTCAAATGTCGCTTCTAGCTTTACGTGGTAATGATCCAAGAACAGGAAGCAAAGGAAGGCAGGACAGACCCTGCTTATGCAAATAATATCACAATAAGAAAACGGCTTTCAGGTTATTAAGTTTACTTCTTTGTTGTAATTGAGAACTTCTTCGGCGGGCAGTGTACTTGAGGACTTTCCCTTATCTTTCGACTCATTTATTCATCAGAAGGAGGTGACAGAAGGCCCACACTTTCAGTGCAGCACTGCCCTTTTAAGATCAATTTGGTGTCAGTGTTACTGGTCAGAAAAATAGAATAAAATATACATAAATAGATTGTTATATGTAAAATCAGAACATAATAAAATTCTATTCCCAGTATATAACAGGTGACCAGAAAGTCTACCTAAAGGAGCTGTTATTGCTGTAGGACATAATGTAATAATTTATGCAGTTAGAATCTTTGACACATTTTTGTTCAGCTGGGGAGAAGAGTTTAGGTTTCTTTGCCTATGATCATTCAAGATCTTGACTAATTGATGTAAGATCAAAGATGACAACAATCTCACCAGTGTTATGTAAAACTATAATATCCTCCAGTTCCCTCATTTCTTCCTGAAATGGCCAAAGGCAAAATAATTTGCATAAAAGGTCTCCAGTTTTAAAATGTAAAATTTCTTTCATTGGGACTTTTACGTGATCCCCAAAGGTTTCTACAGATGTTTACAAACTTAATCAAAATGAACATATAAATATTATTGCAAGTGGTTCTGGGGGAAAACAGAGCTTTGTTTTGTTTTAAAGGGTTAACGAATTACAATAACATGGAATGACATTTAAAAAATGTGATTTTTGAGTTCACATCCAGATTTATAGTAATTATTTGCTGGAAGGGTACACCCTCAGATACTAATTGATGAATCCTAATTTGTCATCCTGTAAACTCTCCCCTTCCTCCATTTCATTTCTGTGGGCAAAACTGCCTTGAAATAGGAAAGCAAGGTTGCTGTGTATTTTGCATCAATAAAAGACATTGTGAAAATTGCTTTCTACTACAGATTGTTTTTTTAAATAATCTTGGTATATTTTTCTGTGTGGTTTTTTTTTTTTTTTTTAATACTGATAACAAACAAGCAGGGTAAGTGAATCAGCACTCATGTTAGACTATCCTTTGCTACGGCTTGTGCATTTAAATAATTTGCAGGGAGTTTAGAGACTGTGCCACACCAGCAAGTATGTACCCACTTTCATGCCCTTGTAATTTTGGAAAGATCAGGTTTTTTTCATAAGTATTTTAGGTAAGAAAGGAGTATATTTGACATTATATCTGAGGTCTTTTCAGTGAGGAAGAAAGGTAAAAACCTACTTGTCCATATCTGAGTGTATATATTTGTGTACAGACACAGATTTATATATAACATGTTCTTGAGTTTCCCTATTTAGTTTTTAAAATATGAAGTCAAATAACAAGATCGTTCAAAACTTCATTTCTTCTCCTGCCCCTCTCCTGTCTTGAAGCATTTTGGAATATGTTCCTCTTAAGCATTTACTTCAGATGGGGTACTTAACTGTGGTTTAAACTCTGCCTTTACAAGTGTGTTATAACTAAACATGTAAAAATGTGAAACAGCTACTTAAAAAATGCTTACCACTGTAGGATAATTAACATCACCCTGGAGTAGTACATCATAGCTAATTCAGTGAGCTCTGCTTTACAGCTGCCACCAAGCAACAAGCAGTAGTTATAAAATGCTCACGTATCAGGATATTCCTTTAACACCTCATTTATTATTGTAACATGAAAAATGTCCCCTTCCATTTATTATGGTATCACCGCATTAAGGGTCTTAGTCACAAAGAAATGATTTGTATACGCACACATATAAAGGTGCAGTTTTCTTGTAAAACAGAGAGAATTTGTCTAATGAATTATCTCTGATGCAAATGAGATGGATGCCTACTGAAAGGAGGATGGCTAAAGTTGAAGAAGTAGAGTTGCATGCATAGGTAAAAGATAACTTTGCTTGAATGAATAGCTAGGGGGTAGTTTGTGTTTTTCTCTGTGTTTAATGCTTATTTTCTGTGAACAAACACACACAAAAAGCAGCTATAAACAGAGATGAGAAACTCAGACAAACAGACACACGGGCACACACATGAGTGTAGGTTGACAGTCCACTGCCTTTATAAACATATGATAGACCCAGAGGCAAATGCAAAGCTGCCAACACAACTACTAAATGAGTCTGCCAAAGAGCCAGATGCTGCAGCTGGAAAAGCATTTTCATTGTCTGAGCAGCTGCATACTGCAATTGCTATCCCGAAAGGAGGGGAAAGAATTGGGAGTATGGTTATCAGTTAAATAGTACCCAGTTATGCTTCTGTGTATGTATGCTTGTGGGTGCATATCTGTGTAATTATGGCAGCAACTATGTTTACTAGTGAGTGAAATATATTATTTTTTTATTTTCTAGTGACTTCTCAAAGGCCAAGAACAGAATTGTTTGGGGGTTTCATATTTGAAAAATGTTTAAGATTACTAGTTCTGATTTTCTGTTTTTTTACAGTTGTTGGCTGAGAGAGGAATGACAAACACTCACTTGAGAGCTTTTTGGGATCCACACAAAGATACAGCCTTCCCTCCCACATCCCCCACCCCCCATGCTGTGCATATGGGATTTTGATTCGGGAAAATGAATCTGAGTAGTCCAAGTGTCTTTAAAGTACAGTTTAATGACTACCTGGCTCAGAAAGAGCCTGGTATATTCAGAGCCCCAGAAAGCTCAGAAGGTAATGCTCTAACCTTCAGTCATGCAGGGCACTTCATGAGGGCAGGGATGACTGGGACAGCCTGCATGGCAGGGAGAGCATGTGGCTTCACAGGGATGCAGGGCCCAGCTTACCGACTGCTTGAGTTAAATAACAACAGGAAGCTGAGCAAATCTGTCTCTGGAATGTAGCCTTTTTACCTAGAACAAAAAAGAGAGAAAGATGAGCAGGACAGGGGTGGCCATCCATGCTCTTCTGGTGAGGCAGCCTGTGGTCTGCACTACCATGGTGCTCAGTCTAGCTCCTATAATGGCTGTGCAGCCACTGCTAGCACGAGGTGATATATATTTGAATTTACAGTGACTTGCAAAGACAGATGTGTGTAATTTATAGAACTGGTCCATGCGCAATTAGGAAACATGGTAGCTGAAGTGGTGTTCCCATTCTTTTTCTAAGAAGCTGCACAGATTGGTGCTCTGAAGTAATGAAGAGGCCTTTATATAAAATTAGAGATTGGGAAAGTATGTGCTGAAGCCTCCTTGGCTAGATAATTACTTTTTTATCATTATAATGACCTGTCGTACTAATAAAGTTTTTTTTTCCCAAAAAGTTCATCAACCCTGTAAGGGAGGGGACTAGAAGAGAAAATCAATTGAAATCATTATTTCACAGGCTAGATATATTTTTAAATGTTACCCTTTAAGTGGTTGTATATCATTACATACTATTTGTATTATAAAAGTGGCAAATTATTAAAAATCACAGCCAATGAACTAAGTGTAGATCTTGGCTGGTGGACAGTACAGATAGTGCCTATGTGTATGTATATCCATATGTAACTGCTTTTAGAGGGAGCAGACTTGTGCATGTATTTATGATAGTAAAACACTGAATCTGAAATATTGTTGCATACATTAGCTTTCAAATTTGTCTTGAGGAAAAGAGAGGAAGCGAACTGCCTGCAAAAGAATAGTTGCTCATTTTCCTGCTCTCAGTTTTTACTGGGAAATTATGATGTTCAATATCCAGTATAAGGAGGAGTAAAAGTTTCCCTTTAAAATAACGGTGCACAGAGAATGTGAGTTCTACCATACTTAGAGACAGCAATTTTCTGCCTAATGGAATATCTGTGAACAGTTAAGATATTTTCAGTGAGAAAATACTGTTTTCATACTTTGCAAGACAATCCTCCCCCCCACACACCTTTTTGTTTTCCTGCTAGATTTAGTGGCTGCTTCATTTTGTTGCTCCTAAGTCAGCCATGGATCAGAACAGTGGATGCAAAGAAGTGACAGAATTGCAGATGGAGGTGGAATAAAATGGAAAGAAAAAGAGAAGGCAATGTCCTACAGAGGAAGTTGCAAGGTAGATAAAGAACTTTTGTTCGCCGTTTGGTGGAATAGTTGTGTCTCCCAGTAGGCTGAGCAGGCTGGCTGATACATCCAGAGGGGACGGGTGTCAGGCTGGTGCAGGTGTCAGTGGCTGCCAGTGAGTGATTGCACCATCAGCCTCCTACCGTGATCCATCATGCGGGCCCAGCCGGTGAAGAATCACAGCCTCAGCAAGGTGCTGAGCCCAGCAACATATCATTAAACAAGGTTACCACCGGCAGATTTGTTCCCATGATCAATCTGGTCAATAACCGTTCCACCTCGCTGTACATTTTCCCCCCTTAAAACGTAAACAAGTATTATGAAAGTGGTGGCAAAACAATGTAAAGCTTTAAGAAGACTTCATTTCTCCAATGGCAAGCTGCAGGTTTCTTGTAAATCCCTTATAAATCATGAAAAATAACCCTTCCTACAAAAATTTATGCTCAGACTAATCCTCTGAGCTAATTCATATTTTATGACTTGAAGTTGTTTCTTTCTGGATCATTCTTGGATGGATTTTTTTTTTCTTTTTAATTTTCAACCCCCAACATGGATTTCTAATATGTATTAGGATGTGGTGTGCTGTGTAATACCTTTGTCAGTTTACAGTCATCCATAAGCAATCTCCCAGAAGACAGAAATAACACACTTACTTCTGTTATTGCTTTGTTTTAATTCTAGTCTCTTGTATTAACCCTCTGTCAGATCTGAGCAGACCTTCTCCCACCCTGGCTCACCCAGCACCATTGCGCTGTGCACAGACATCCCCGCTTACGAAGATCCCTGTGTTTGTATTCACCTGAAAGCAGAAACCTCCTCTCTATGCTCACAGGGCCGTTCACCTTTTCGGCTGCGATGGTGGGTTACAAACTCCTGGGCAGTAACTGGGAGATCCTGGAGTCCCTCAGCAGATAGCAGCTCACCAGGATAGTTATTAATACCGTCTTTGTGCTGTGCTCAAATGGTTGTGATAGAGGTGAGGGCCAAATCAGAGAGTTTTATAAACTCATAGGCAGCAACAAATAAGCTGAATTTCTCCACGGCAGGCTACTGAGATTTGGGAAGTGAGTAAAGGAGGCTACGGGGAAAAACAGAGCTGGTGTTCCTCCATCGTCTCTTTTACTAACACAGAAAAATCATGTGCTGATCAGAAATACAGATATGCGAAGGGGCTGAGAAAGGAGTATATGTCTATGGTAAATAGCAGAGTAGACTGTGAACTGATGTCCTGTCTCTTTGGTAGCCATGCCAGTGACCGCATAACAAGTAATCTTCCTACTAACTGCAGCTTGCAGAGCTGTGCACACCCCTGTTTAAGAACAGGCTGTTACGTCTTAGTGCGATAGCAGGTAGATCACAGATGCCATTAGTAAAGCTTGCTGTGCTCAGAAAGAAATGTAAGGCAAGTCCCTGTCCCATACAAATACAGAAAGTAGTAATTGTCATGCTAATATTTAGTGGGGTCAGTTAGAGTGTTTGCATAAGGATAATTTTTCCTTTTGGATGTCACCAGGTGGATAGAAAAGCTCATCTGAAATGCTGCCTCCAGAAGAAAGTTGCATCTTTCTGCAGAGAAAAAAAAATCTCATAGTTTTAACCTCAAATGTGATTTTTAAAGCAGTTTAGTTAGGTGGCTACAGAAGGCTGGATGAACACTTACTTGTGTTGACTGCCCTGTTTTCTTTTTACCATCTTCCAATCTAAAGGAAAAAGAAGCCAAAGCAAACTCCTGCTGAAATAAAAATAATTCTGAGATTATTGTTTCCATTGGTTTGACTAAATCAGTTTTAAAGTCTTCCCGTGTAGACAGGCTGACCATGCCTGTGAATGAATGGCTGTTGCTAAACCTGTCTGACCTTCCCATCAATAAGGGTGAGACTGAGGGCTCAGGGGAAATGTGACACATGGTGCTCTCCTCTCCTTTGTACTTCAGGTCAAAAATTGCCTTGGATACAATGTCAGCACCTACAGCCAGAGCCAGAGTCCCCGCAGCCTCCAAGCAGTTAACGCTCCATTGCTGCTTCAGTCCTAGGGGCTCCTCAGCATTACAGGTACCCCACTTACAAACCCGACACTTTCCCAGGTACCAAAAATTTATGCTCCTTTACAGGCCCCCAGACGTCTCAGTCTTGCTATATATTGTAGCTCAGAGCCTGCATCATATTGTTAGGCTTGTCACAACAAAGTCTTGCTATGGGCTAAAAAGATACGTAAAGCCAAGAATTTATTGTTAGCATAACTGAAATTTTAGCAGTCTGATCAAAGTATTGTTATTGGTATATTAGTCCAGATTAATTTTGTCCAGAAGACAAAAAAGAGAAAGGAGAGAGAAAGGAAGGAAAGGAAAGAAAGAGAAAGGAAGGAAGGAAGGAAGGAAGGAAGGAAGGAAGGAAGAAAGAACACAAGCAAAGGAAGGAAGGAAGGAGGGAATACTACTATACAGAAAAATTCTCAATAATCCTGTTAAATTGTTGTGCATATTTCCTAGTATCTACCCATTTTCCTGGTGCTATGTTCACCCTTCCACTGCTCCTTTGGGTCCTAAGGTCGGTGGCTTCAGCCCAGTGTGTGCAGGGGGTGCAGCGAGTCAGCAGCATCAGGAGCCCTTCCTGGGGAGGAACAGGGTGTTAGCTGATGGTTTCTTCCTCCTCACTCAAGGATCCACTTGAGGTCATGTTTAAATGTTTGCTAACATGCTTTCGCACCTTGAGCTGAAACTCTACATTACATATGGCTTTACTATATATTGTACCTTTTATGTATGCTAGATACTATTTCTTTCACTTTAGTACCCCTGAAACATGTTCAGTACAGCTCTAGGTCTATATTTCTGTCACTGACAGTTGGTGACAGAACAGTTGTTCAAAGCCTTGGGATCTCCAGTGCCAAACTTGTGCCCCATCTCTTATCATTCCATGCCTTCATCGTCTTCACAACATCTTGTGCCCCCCACTCCTCTCTCCTGGCACACCAGAATTCTGTTTCTCTACACTTCTTCATTGTGTTAGAGTCCTAAGTATCTCATCCTGCAGAGAAGAACTACTTGTTAGTATTGATTAAATAAAAACTATGGTTGTACTATCCAAAGATAAGCCATAGCCAGTTGGTCATTGGAAAATCACTGTTACAGCTAAATCAAGAGGAAACAAAGACCCAGGCAGGTCAAAAAAAATTCAAAGTAAGTCTGAGAAGCCTCAGTCCTGAAGTCTTGCACAGTTGGTACAAAACCCAAGGCTGGTACTAACGATGGCAACACTGTATTACAAGGCTAGAGGGCTACAATCTTCTGCTAAGATGCATGAAGCAGGCATCTTCTTGCCTTCCTGCAGGACCTGGTGGAGTATATCTAAACTCTGAAGATACTAGTCATTGGTGACTTGGGCAGAGCCCTACACAAAAGGCCACAGAAATGATGGAGTAAGGTCTTGGCCCTGGGAAGTCAGCGGAGATCACCACAGATTGCAGTGAGATCAGGATTTTCAGCCTGGCTCCCTGTAAGGATGTAATGGTATTTAGGCTTTATCCTGGACGTTACTTAATTTATTAATCCCTACCCAAAATCTTAGGTAAATCGCCAGTCATACTGTAATAATTTTAGACGATTGAAAGCATGGGTATGTCTCCAAATCTAGGCTGGCAGAATGATTATGAGATACTAGCTGTTTTCTAGGCTAGCTCTTAGCTGGATGTCCCCTTAAAGTATCCATGAATCTTCTTCTGTGTTTCTGGTCAAGCAGAACCAGAATTAGAACTTCTCCCGTCTCTCCTGATGCTTTCTTTGGTCCTGAAGTTCATGAAAGTGACAAGCAGTTTGGGAACATTACCTGAATGTTTATGTTAGTTTGGTTTTGCAGAGGTTTGGGACATTTCTTTTTGGAGTTCACGTCCCTAACATCAGAAGACATTTGACAGTATTCAATATTTTAAAATAATATATTTCCTTAGGTTACAGTTTAAAGGTGGATCATTCACCGCCTGCACTTGTGCATTTGAGAGGAGCCTTTATATTACCATATTATGGAAATAAATTCACAGTGATAGAGAACTAATCAGTTGTGAGGTTTTTTTCCATGTTTGTTTGTTTGCTTGTTTGTTTGCTTGCTTATTTGTTTAGCCTACAGTGAATTCAGCTGTGGTAATCATTGCTGGTAAAGCCCGTATCAAGACCTCATCCACACGATCTGCCAATAGTGGACTTCTAGCCTGTATTGATATATGCACTAGAGAATTGATTGCCTGCCTGGGTAGATAAGAACATGTATTGTTCTTCAGTGGGTATAGTGCATTACTCTTTCCTGGCTAATGTGATCTCAGAATCCTTCTCAATAACAGAATTCCACCAATCAAACCAGATGACAAAATATAAATTTTATGGAGTTGTAGTCCTCAATTCATAATCCTTTGTAAACGACAAATACGGATGAGTGAAGTTTCCCATAATGAAAAAAACCATAAAATTTCACAGTCAGACAAGGTTCTCTTTTTGATGCATTTCTTATGTTCATTCTTTTAGTTTTTCTACAGATTTAATTTCCTTTCTCTGACAGTAATCCTGTGATTGTAGATCTAATTTTTCTGTTAGTTAGTAAAGAGTAAGTCCCAGAACTATTGAAGCTATTTAATGTAGTTAACACCTGGATGAGTTATGGCTTCAATGCTGCATTGGTTGTAGCTTCCTAATAGTCACGGGTGGTTCTTATGGTACAGGAATATCAAAGATTGAAAGGAAGCCTAGTAATAAATAGTCAATAATTCCATAAAAGGATTTAAAGAATAAATTATGTTTACCCACATATTGTTACTAGCGGTTTTTCTTTGTTACTACTTAGAAGCTGAAGGACATAATAAACTTTTATTAATAACTATCTTTCTCTCATCATAGTTGTATGTACATTGCTCCACTATAAAGTTATTTCTAACTCTGCTTTCATAAGATGGGTGTCTATTTGCATCCGGATCACAAAATGTCAATACACCTTTAAACTCAAAAATAGGGAACTTCTTTATCCCATCCACTAGAACATTATTCAAGGTCAACCTAAAAAATTTGTTTTCATATACTCAAAACAGTATTACTGCAATCCTGAACTCCCTATTGTAAATGTTAGTAGCATGCAGCCCACAAATCAGAAATTCTGTAAAAATAGCCTGACTACATCTTAGATAAAATTTATTCTCCGTGGAAATTTTGTATGAAAATCAATCAAGGAATTTTTCAGATTCAACTGGCATCTGCTGCTTGCTATAAATTTAACCCTCACAGAATATAATACACTCTGCATGGTATCTCATCCTGTATGTACAATTATTTACTTGAAACCTTAGTAATAGAGAGTAATAATATGTAATAATAGGAGGAAGTGAAGGAAATTGTTACAAATAATGAACAACTGGAACCCAGAATTAACTTTTACAATTAATTTCTATCTTTCTTTTTACTATACCTTCACAAAAAAGAAAAACAAGTCTCATTGTTGGCAAGTGACTATATTATACTGGGATTTTTATTTTATTTTTATTTTTAAATCCTCATTGAAGTCAGTGGGGAGTTCTGCTGAAAACTGAATGGAGCAATATAGTCTGTGGAATGGGCTGGTTGAGGAGGAATATTGCTGTTTATGCTGGCCATTTCACAGCACTTGTCATTACCTTCCAATGGCAATAAGGTTATGAAGAAGCAGGGCTGTGAAAGATGTCCGTCCCAAAGGTGGTTTGTGGCTCCACGCCAGACTTGGGAGGCAACCGTGTCCGGTTTGGAAATTGTTTCTCAGCCAAAGCAAGCTACAGCCTTAGGTTTTTAAAAGACGTAAAATCTACAAATGTTGTCCATCAATGGCATCGAGAATTGTACCTACCTGACCCAAATCGACTCCATATGGACTAATGGCATTCATAAGAATATAGTAGTCAGTCAGATGCATATTGTCAATCAGCCCTCACTGAAATGACTTTTCCTTTTTTTCCTAAATCAAGACAATATGTGTTAGTAGCTTTGAACAGTTATCCCTTTTTTTCCTCGCCCTCCTCCCCCGCCTTCCAAAATGCCTTAAATTTGTTAGGAGCTTTGCAACATTTTTGCTCAGAGGCATATTCCCTCTCCATTGATCCTCTTCACTGCTGTCAAATCCAGGTTTAATTAATAATTTTCTAAAATATCTTAACTTGCATGAAACCTGTGAAGTGCCACAATGTCCTTTAGTCATTACAGAAGATTAACTGAAATTTGAAAATCATAGTATCTCTTCAGTGTTATTTTTGGGAAAAGTATTAACCATGGCTGGCTTCAACACCCCAGATACACGAATTCTGAAGTTTCCATAATGGTGAGACTGAATAAGAAAAACAATGAAACAATACTGAAACAAAATCTTTAGAACATAAGAAGATGAAAATAGAATAATTTCACCAGTTGAAATGTATTCTGCTTACATAAAATACATGCAAATCCATACTTGCCCCTGGATAAACCTACTAATGTTTTTGGGTTGTATTCCAGTTTTATAAAATGCCTTTCTATTCCCTTTTCCTATTTGGGGAAAAGAAATAGTCCAGAGTGAACAAAATGTGCTGGTATGCCATAATAGCACTTCAAGCAGATATACCAGAATTTCCCATGGAGGGTATTTGCAATGCAATAGCGGTATTCAAAATTCTGTACCAGTACCTCTGAATTCCCATTTCAACCACAGCTCATACTTACATAGAATATGGACTGATCACGAGAAAACAGTAAAACTGTTGACTGACTTTTGCCACAGAAGCCTCTTGGGAATGAAGGACAACCCTAAAGAAGCAAAAATGCAGAGGTTCTGACTTACAAAGTTATTGGTTACTATCAGCCTTCCTTATTAAGATGCCCATCCTCATGGCTTTCTGTGCATGTTTTGCCTACATGATATTCAAATATTCTTGTGTCTCATAACGGAGAGAACCATAAGCCTATCAGCTCGGTGCCCAGCAACAAGACCTTCCCTGGCTAAACAATGTAATACCAGCTTGGGGTTATCGGAGTGTGTAGGTATAGCCAGGTGGCTTATCAGAGACCTTGAACTTGGTACATGGTTAGAAAGACTGCTTGATGTTTTTATCACAGATGTTTCTTTGCTTGGAGTGTTCTTCCTGACTTGCCCTAAATTCTTATCAGCAAATTATTGTACATACCGTTTAAAGTCAGGCAGTCTATTAATGGGAACCTGATTACCATCTATCTTTTCAAATACTTATAGAAAAAATATGATTTTTAAAAATGAGAAATATATAAACAAGTTTGATATTTGTTATTGGAATTTTATCATGCAAGACTTCTTCACAAGACAATGCAGGGGACAGAGCAAACAGGGAAGTGACAGAGAAGCAGGGAAGAAAGGTAATCTGTTGGAGGTAGGAAAAATGTCCATCTATTCATGATAAACTTAAGCAGTGTTTTGAAAAGTCTGCAAAGAAATTAGAGAGGTCCTTTGAAGTGACTTGGAGACATTGTCCTTGCCGCTGCTTAAGGACAGGTATCTATATACAAGAATGGACTATCATAGTGCTGTCCTTACTGCAGAAGATACTCCTTTCATCATTCCTACGTCCTCGGATGCAGGAAAGATGTATTTTTTTCTCTTCTTCTTCTTTTTCTTCTCTCATTTTCACTTCTTTTGTTTCCTCTTCATATTTTGCTCTTTGAATTTGTACATATATACATACACATACTTCGTGCAAAATTATCTGTAAATCTATATGAAATGAAAATATAAAATACATGAGTTGTGTGTGAATGTACAAATATATATGTGTATATACCAATCATATATATCATAAAATGTTCCTAAATTAATATATCATATGTTACATTGTATCATATATGAATGAACAGGTGAAATTTTTCTAATTAATCTTTTCTAATACAACATTCTGTAAGGTGGGATTTTGCGTTTTGCAGAACCATCACTGCCTGAAACAGAGCAATGGAGACAAGGATGCAAATTAATACATCGGTGGGTCATAAGACATATTTATCATCTACACTGGATGAAAAATATAGCTAATATTCATAATATTGAGGAAATTCTGTAACCTAGTTACCCTTTTCTCATTTTTCTAATTCATCTGTGAAACTCAAAGATGCAGGATATGTAGGAAAAACCAGCTGACTAACATTGAAGGATGAGTTTAATCACTTTTGAAGAATGATAAAATTAGAAGTTGATGTGGACAGAATTTATGAGGACTTTGCACCTTCGTATTTAAGACATAAACTGATCAGCAGACAACGTCAGAAAAGTGAATCTAAGTCCATTTGTAAGTATCTGCCAATTTGGCAGGTATCCTACTTCTGAAGCATTAATTTCTGGCAATTCTTAGAAGATATTTTCAAGAAAGAGTATGTCATTAGCCTGTTTCAGTATGTAAACTTTTATGATAGAAATGTTTTGGAATTTGTATATATATATGTTGAAAACCTCTACATTATTTAAAATTCTTTGAATGACAAAGTAGAAACAAACACTGAAGGAAATGTGATACTGTCTGAACCCAACATACTTCCCCCCAAACCCAAACATTCCCAAGATTATCGTGTCTCTCTTCTTGATGTGCTCTCAGAAAAGCCTTTCTGCAGACTTGTTTCCCCATTTATGGGCACACTGCACTAAGGGCAGAAATAATTGCAATGGGTGGTGGTAAAGACGTCTCAGTACATGTTTAGAGGAGTTTCATATGGACTTTTGCTCACAGGTACAAATCACGTTTGCTGACCATTCAACCGTGCTTTGTTATATCCCTAATACTGTAAGTCACAGAGGAGCTCTCCCCGTGCTTTTCCTTGTTAGGTTTTCAGGAGGCAAAATCCAGGCAGCTGGTTCCTGTCCTGTGATCACGCTGTTGGCTGTGTTTTTTCTCTTGTGTATCTATATGCTGTGCCAGCCAAAATTTACCTACTACTGCTTTCGCACAGACCTCATAATCACTTCAACAGCATATGCCAAATTTTATTGCATACCTTTTTCATGAAGCAATTTCTCTCCTCTTTCATCCAGTTCATACCTACCTGCTTACCACTGAACTTCAGAAACCAGCTCGGTTAGTCTTGGTGGGTGGGAAAGGCAAAGTTCACTTGAAAACATCAGATAAATATTTTGAAGTTACTGAAAAGAGACAAGCATATAGATGCATTTTTGATCACATTTGGAGAACTTGAGTTTAAACACTGATCATTAGATCATCAGTAGTTCAAACAACAGAAGTAAAGATCAGCTCTTTAGTAAGCTCTCTAATTCAATTTAATGGCTGCTTTTTACCAAATCTAAATTTAGGATTCCACCAGGTATGACTGAGTGTTGCTATTAATTGAAGATTTCTTTTTCATACTCTTACAGCAAATGCATTCTTCATGTTTTACAATTATATTAACTGCTAAGTCTTTTGCAGTTAACATGCAATGACTCTTGGCTATTTATAGAGTGATTATTTTTTAAAGCAATATGTTTCACCTGTCATTTCATCTGTCTGAATCACAGACTTTCAAAACCAAGATATCACCCTTTGTATTTGAAAAAAAAGTTTTTCTAGTATCTTTAATTTGAAATAAATTTTTAGTCATTTTCTCTGCATTTTTTTCTGCGTTGATACCTATGGTTATATAAGCAACTTGTTTTGTTTGACATTAGTCATCTTAATGGTCATAACCTGCAATAAGGAAGAATTACTGAAAACTGAAGATGGTCCCAAATTAGAATTTCTGGATTCAACTTAAAATCTTTCTCCAAAACATTGAGGCATTCAGCTTTGAGGAGTCATAAAGTTCAACTCTGAGATCCAGAACAGCCAATAGTGAAGTTGTGTTGCCGACCTGTGGATAGAAACCAGGCTGTGAAGTGCTGTAGTTTGGTTGCATGTTCAAGGTTGTTGGGTAACAGATACTTCTCCAGAGCAGACATCCGTGCTCTGTTAAAAGGAAAGGCTTCTTGGTGTGCCCCATGGGACTGCAGGAAAGGCTGGGCAGGGGAGTCAGACCCATTGCTGGGACTGTCCGACATCCACAGACCAAAGTTCCCGTACATGTCCATTTCTGGGACTGTCCAACATCCACACACCAAAGTGCCTGTACATGTCTTGAGATCCCCATAGGAAGTGCAAGGAGTGAGGGGATACCCGCATAGTTTGTAGTGAATGAGCAGTTGTAGTTTTGTGGGCTGCTCACCTGTTTAACGCTATGTGCATGCTTGAGAGCGGTGTGGGGTAAAGAATGAAGTTCCCATAAAGGATTATTTCCAGACAAATAGTTTTAGGCTCAAAGCCTGCCTGTGGAGTTAAGAAAAGACCATCACCAATAGCTCCATGCATGAGAAGGTAGCCCCTCTGTCCAAAGCCCTTAGCTAGAACTGCTTTGTGTTAGTGCAACTGGTAAGAAGGAGCCCATACCTGCCCTCATGTCATGAGGACCCTCAATTGTTTGCACCAAGGAAAGTGTAAACAGATGCAGGCTTTGTTCATTGGTATAGGTACCTCCCGTTTTGGAGGGCAGAATGCCTTTCGCCTTACATGCCCAGCAGAAAGGACAGCCTGAGGTGCTCAGCCTTGCGTCTCATTCCAGCAATGAAACACATGCCACTGTACTGCTGATGGGAACATAATTGCTTACATGAAAGAGGATCGTCGAGATATGAGACATGCTGTACTGAGGCTGCGGTGAGGTTAGAAGTGTTGACATACCAATAAAAGCTCCATGTAAAAATGTTTAGTTAGTATAAAAGCCATTGATGAAAAATCTAAGGAAAGACTAGATGTCATGACGGTTAATCCTCCTCTCTAGTATCTGACCTCTGTAAGGCTGGAAGTAAAATAAGTTAAATGAACTCTGCATAATTCCTCGTGGTTATCTGTCATGAAACCACCTCATCATTCAGCACTCGTGTCAGCCGGTTTGGGGGAGGTCCTGCTGCGAGAGCAGAGGGCTGTGGCGGACCAGGACCAAGGCATAACCTGCTGGTGACCGTGTGAGAGAGGACATTCATAGCGTACCTGCCTACACTTTGTCTTTTTTTCCTGCTGATGGTGTTGGCTCCAGATTCCGGGTGTTTGAGGACACAGTCATTTGCCGTGCTCCAACTTTGAGGCAGAATTTTTCAATTTTTGACAAGGCCCTTAGAATCACATTGCAGAGGAAAGGGTGTATTATAATTATCAATATCAATAGTAATAAAAGTTTATTAAAGGTCATTAAAATGAAAGGGGATGGCTATAGATCCCATCACTCTGAATTGACTCCCTCCTCTTGTGTTAATTAGAAAACTCAGATAATGGTTCTATGGGGGAGTGCAGGGGAAATTTAATTACGAAAGTTTAATGGGCCACTATCTACTTCCTGCCAGATTAAAAACTGATGATTTACACTATTTTAGATACTACTGTGGGCTCGCTAACAAAATATGTTGCAGAACAAAGAGTAATGCAAGACTTCACCCAGAATATTTTGCTCATTTTTAAAACGAAGATGTAATCAGGCAGACCTGAAAACCAAACAGCTGTGACAGAGCTGTTACCACCAAAACCCAAAAGGAACTATGAGCAGTGTTTGTTAGTTTCTTCAGTTTATTATTTATTATAACCAAATGAAGAACGCATTTGCATGAGCAGAAATGTCTGTCCTCTCAAAATGCAAAAAAAAAAAAAAGAAAAGAAAAAAGACATAAATAATGCCAATCCAAATTTGCTGTAAGGTCATTTATCAGTTATTGAGGAAATCTGGAAAAGTCACTCTGTTGATTATTAGAAGTTCTTGGATTGGAATTTATGTTCACAAATATACAGTCAGGCTCTTCAGTCCATGGTCTTTATCCCATCAAATTTCATGGCAGTTTTTAATAAACAGATATTTAGTGAATTATTACGTAATATTTTTGTCTTAAAACATGAGTGTTACACTTTGAGAAATCAAAGTTCTTATGGCATAAGTGTGAAAGATAAAATGTCTGCTTTAAGTCCTCATGTTCAGATGCCATAGACACCCAATTTATGGGGAGTTATGACTAGTCAGAACCTCAAAATTATTCACTTTTTGGAGAAGGTTGAAATCTGGCACCTGAAATTAGTGGCTATTTTCGAAACATTAATCAGCTCATTAAGAGTGATACTTCAGCAAAGTCTGCAAAGCAGCTCCAGGAATCTTTCTTCAAGTCCTCTGTTCTACCTACTGTTTCCATTTAATGCAGAGGTTTATTTAACTCCTCTCCCTAACAAGCTCTATTTTTAGTGAAAGCACTGTATCTTATTCAAGCGCGATTAACATATACATTTCCAGTTGCACATTTTTAGAATTAAATTATTAACTTTAAAGCGTATTTCTACCAAAAAAGTGGAGCAAAAAATGTGATGTATCAAATGCTATGTTTTAAAAAAGAGGGTGAAAAAAGGGAGGAAAAGAAACAGAAGAAGAAACAATGCCCAAAAGCAAAAAAAAAAAAATCTAATGTACTCTGTTTCCTTTTCTGGATAGGTTTTGGTGTCCAAAAGTTGAGAACTCAGCATTATAAAACCAGGGCTGGTTGTCAGTTCTAATTTAGGTAGATGTAGACAGTTTTATACAGCAGCTTTGTGGCCTGGAGCTGTCTGTCTTGCAGTCAGAGGCCCACTGTGTCAGCTGCATGTCCTTGAACACTTCAGGTAGAATGTAGCTCTGGGAATTGCCATCCTCCTGGACTTCAGGTGTGTAAACAAAGTCTCCTACCTTTACTAATTTATTACCAGGTAATGAAACAACGTAAAGGAGAAAAAAAAAAAAAAAAAAAGAAAAGGTGTTTCAAGAGCACTGTTCTTCATATTCTTCAAAGACCTTAAGCCACCTGGATGTACACAGGTTGGGAAATACTCATTTTTCTTGATCTTTTCCACAGAAACAGGGTTTGCCTACCTGCTCTGCAGTTTGGGTCTCTCATCATACCCATCCATATAGCTCAGAAAAATCTGTTTATGCAATGGGTATCAGTTAAAGCTAAATATATTTGCATCAGAATCCAGCCTTTACTGAGCATAATAGGCTTCTGCATTTTGAAGGTGCATCTAAATTCATAAATAGTGTAAAAAAATGACAGGGCATTACGGATGTCTAGACTTCACTTGTCTAGACTTCAAATATGTAACGCTGAATAGATATCAAAATCGAGTGGACGTCTTCAGAAATATAATTGAGAGGAGCATGCATAGGAACATTTGTGTGCCTTTTCTTTTATTTGCAGTGAATGATTCGCAGCTAAGCTCTGTAAAGTCAGTTCACATCACTGTAAACACCAAACCTCAGGAAAAAAAACTTACTCTCTGAAAAGTTACTTACTTTATTAAGACAGCTGTTACAGCTATAGAACTTCATTCCTTTGGTAGTTTAGAGAAAGAGAGAGAGACAGAGAGAGAAAGAAAAAATATTTAAGTTGATTTCAAGCGTGAGGTTTTTTTTTTTATTGCCATCCTTTATTTGATTAAGATAGCACCATAATTAGTCTCAATGCACTAATAAGTTGTTGTTTTTTTCCAGACACTTAATAAGGACCATTCATTCTCTCAGGGGATCACAACCTGAAATCTTGCTGAAAGACTGGTGCTACAACAGAGGACAAAGAGAAAAGAAAAGAGGTGAATTAACTGGGAAAAATGCCAGTTACTGTCTTGATCACATGAGTGACCATATGCTGAATGACACGGTAAAATGAATGGATGCATAGTATGTTGATTTAGTTGCTTTCTTTTCCCTTTTCTTTCATGTTTGATTGTACACGATGTAGTTGTTCCACATGGCAGAATGTCCACTGTTTCCTTACCTTGTCCACTGTTGTGAGAATAATTGGGATGTGATCCAGTCTTTGAGTGGCACTTATTTTACCAAAATGAGGGACTGAAAATGCTACTAAAATGTTACAGAGCTATGAATTTAAGGCTTCAGCACTCTGAAGTGTTATGGGCCAGAGCCTCAACTGGAGCAAATTGGTGAAGCTACTTTAACATCAGTAAAACGCTCCAAACATACGTATAGCATAAGGGATCTCTCCCCTTTATGTCAATGGATTTGCCTACTAGCATAAATTTGGATTTGGCTGAAAAGAGAAGCCAGTGATCTTTTCTTGGCAATTCCTGAAAAGCCGGACACTTACTTGAGCATAAGTGTGGATCTGGCAACCTTTATGTTCTGAGTTGTGTCAGATCTTGGGATACGGATCTGATCCTGCAAGATGGTGAAGAGGACTCGTGTAATGCCCAGCGTGTCGGGCTCCTCCTGCCAAGTCCGCACACAGATGTTACACGCACTTCCAGCTGGGAATTCAAGTGGAGAGTTCTAAGTGGAGAGCTTGGCAATCAAATACTAAAGTGTTAAGATGCAGACTCTGTGCTCTTTTTAGCAGAAGAAATCCAGAAATCTGGATGTGGTACCAAAGATGGAAAAAATACCAAACTGTGGCTACACGCCAGTTTTATTAAAGACGTTCATCTCAATATTTTCAGAAGTCTCTCTAGTCCCCTATGCTTTGTCTACTTATGTGCTTTTTTCCACATAAATAATAATGCCAAATAGTTATCAAAATAGGATTCAGATGTTCAATTTTTCAGCTGGTTCTATGACAGATGGCAAAAGAAGGGATGAACGCACAGATAAGTACAAGTATAAGAAATGAATATGAATCTGCTCTGCATTCCCAGAGAGAAAACAGTTAAAGAAGATGACTCTTGCATAATTCCAGATTATTTAACCTGAAAACTCTGTGTGGGAACAACTGCTTTTTCTTATGTGTTTATTAAGTCCAACCACCAGAGGATTGCCAGCAGGGACTGCAGTATTAATCATGAGAGCCAGGGCTTCTTACAAGTCAAACCACAGGAATTTTTTTTTACTGCATATTGATTTTGAACAAACAAGTTACCTAGACAATTAAACAAGTTAAACAAAAATTATATTGTTTCAGGCAATTATCCACATGTGTGCTGACCTCATTTGGGGAAATAAAGCATTTCACATTTTATTACCCAGAGTGTCAATGAAAAAATATTCAGGTGATATCTCATTAATGGTTTCATTTTCCCAAACATTGTACAAAGTCACTGCAATACAATGCCAAGTCAATCTACCCATTTGATCTTACATAACCTTCAGGGAACGTTAATAAAATTCTGACTCAGATATGCCCTCTGTCAGTCTCATTTTAGACATACAGGTGCTTAAATGTCCTTTACATCCTACTGAATGGGACTTACATTTCAATTTAAGCACAAATGTCAATACTTTTCTGGACAGAGATGCTTGGTGGAATGAAGGCCTCTGCATCAGAATAAACATAGTGGTTGATAAGAGTGTACACAGAGAATTTTGATTCTGGTTTACACAGCCTGTGGTATCATGAGGTTAGAAAATCAAATTGCTAGAGCAATGTAGCATATTCTTGTACCGCAAGCTGTGTTCTACTGTTTGCAGAATTTCCTTCTTTTTAAGAGACTCAGCATGTATTATAAAGTATTTCTAAAGGTTTTCAAACATTTCATTCAAGAACTGAGTTTTGTCAGTGAAGGAAAGAGAAAAAGAGCTTTTACAATTCTCTAGCAACTCTCTAAGCAAAGGCATTTAGGACTCCCAGAGGAAGACTGGAAAAATCTATCAGCTATTGTAGAAAGTGCATTATAGTGGAAGGAGCTTAGCATGAAACACATGCAATCAATAATGGGATACTTGAACTTTGCTTGTACAGTTATCTCCTTAGGGAAGGTATTCTGTAGGTGTTGAACTGCTTTTTCCAAGATCAAGAAGACACAGAAATAAATTAAAGTGATTTTTTATTTTATTTTATTTTTTTTTAAGCCTTATCTGAGTGTGGAGGAGTGTGGCAGACTGTTCCTGAATGCTGTGATTTAGGGTCACCACGGCAGTTGCAATGGCTGAGTCACTGCACGGGTGTATTCAGATCCTAGGCAGACAAAAGTTGATGTGGGAACTGGGAACTTTTTGCAGGTACCCTGTTTTGTTTTGGCATGTTCCTTTGGCTCATTGGTGCAATGGGGAAAGTACCATTGATGATAGTTGACGTTAAAAAGATAATTTTCCAGCTCCCACTGCACAGGTCCCACGGATCCTCCTCACGCCCACTAGCAACGCCTGTGTCCTGCTCTGGCTGCTTCTGTGATTTATCCAATGATAAGGGCAGGAGAAGGGACAGGAAACCAGGGCTGCCTTAGCTGAGCACCTTGCCAGTTGACTACTCAATTACACTGAGTCCTGGTGAATCTTGTAGTCTTTGCTGTACAGTGTCTCCACTTCCAGAAAAGTGGGGAGAGTTCCCCAAGAGATTCATGCTTAGAGAATTCTGCTGGGAGGTGAAAGTATATTTTTTTTAATCTATTTGTATATGCTTTTGTGGATTGGTGACATAATGTCACCCAAAATCCATTAAAATAAATAAAAGACCAACCATGATCTCATAATCAGATTTTTCTTTTTTTAGTGTTTGGCAGAGGGAAGGTGAGACTTGCAAACTTCACAGTCTTCAAAATACCAACTGTTTTAAAATAACTCATTAAAATGATGTTTTCACGAATTGGTCCAAGACAAATATGTTCTATTCTGAACTTGAGTGGACATATTGCACTTTGTGTCTTATCTGGGTGAAATTCTTGGAGAGGTGAGAAGAACGAGTAGCTTAGTGTCTTGGTTCAGAAGACACCTCAGGGAAAGCTGCTCATGCAGAGTTTCCAATACGGATGCGTGAGGGAAAGTCAGATCATCAGTCTTCAGCCTCTTCCTGAACCCAGGAAAAAACCTACTAGAGCCCAGAAAAGATGAAGAGTTGCAAAGTTTGTGACTATGTCTTTTGATTAAATTTTCATGTAATCATTTACTTTTTAAAAATCATCTTTCATTTACAAGGAGACCTCCCAGCCCCTTTGAACTTCCTATTTTGAGACAGATCCAGCTTTTGGCATAGCCCATGAAGGCAGCTATGCAGGGTAGCAGACTGATGGGGCAAGAAATCATGGCTACATGCAGTACTAAAGACTCCTGTAGCAAGAGCCCACCTTCCTTGGCACTGGCAGAGCAGCTCCCCAGGCTGGTTCCCTCTGTAGCTTCTCAGCCTCTCCTTCACCCAAGCGAGGAGTCGCAGGAGCCCCCGGCTCACCTGGCTTCCCCCAAGCTCCCCAGGGCTGCCGGAGAAGCTGTTTCTGCCTTGGCTGCCCGGGAAGGGAAGGGGAGAGAGGAGCGGGGATGGAAAGGAGGCAGATCAGGTGCTTGCTGTCCCCAACTCTTCCTCTGGCCAGCAGTGCCACACTGGGCTTGGGCTCAGCACTGAGGGAGAGGCAGAGACTGGCAGCCCATCCTGCTGTGCAAGCACTGAGTCTTTTGACTGTGTACAGTAATAAACAGGGCTAAGAAGTTGCACAATTTCAGTGCTGGAAGATGCCAGGGAGAAGACAGTGCCTGGGAGACTCACTCTGCTGCTGCCACAAAATAACCTTTGCCTAACCTGCTGGAGAAGTCTTAATCCTGTTGTGAACTGTGAGTTTTTGCACTACGGCTGTTTCTGTAGAGGTTGGTGCCACCACCAGTGAAGCATTCATGAAGAAAACCTCAGTAAGAAAGTTCCTCAGTCAAATTAAATGGTGTATTGGAAAAGGGGTCCTACCTTTGGTCAGCGATCTGAAACTTTCTTCTCTACCTTCTGGTCAACAGGAGACTCTTGCTAGACAGTGCTATTAACATCTCTATCTCAGTAACTCTGTTCATGACAGAGCCTGGGAGACAAGGGTTCGCTCACCCATGAAGAGGAAGAGCAAGTGTTTGAAAAAGAAACTTTGTACTGGTGCTGAGGACGTGGATCACATGTTAGATGATGGTTTTGTTTCAATATTAAGATATTCTGTAATTGGTACATGTAACGAACAAACAGCTGCCTTCTTAATATCCTCTTTAGGATGTATTAGGGAATCTGTTTAAGATTGTATTAGGATTGATTATTCTAGTATTAATAGGATGATTTAACATATTTTGTGATCTAATATGCTTTCCAGTACTGTGTCTAACTTGTTGATTTGATCCAGCCTGACAGCTGAATTGCTGTCTTCATAGGTTAGTAATTATGACTTTGGTGGCATACCGTTTTCAATGTTATTTTTGTTTAAGTAGCTTAATAAAAGGAATAAAATCAGAGCCAGGCATATTTTTTCAGTACGTAAAACGGGTCTCAGACCTCTGATGACCTGGGTGTAGATCAGCCAATCAGCCTAAAAGCTCCCCCCAACAAGCCCTTTGTCTCACAGGAAAAGTATGTGAACTGGAAATTTACTTGAAACCACCACAATAAATATGTTTGTTCAGGGAAAATTAAAAGAGGTGAAGCAAGATGCCTGACATGACTTCAGTTTTGAGGAAAAACCTGTTTGTGTCTAATACATTGCAGAAATTGCTCAAGAACATTTTGTCCTTGTGTAAGGATTGCCCTGTAATGCTGCTAATGTCCTTAGGTTGAGACCTTGGGTTATCAGCTGTGTATGTGCCGATCACGCAAGTTAAAACGGATTTTTTTGAAATGTAGTTTTTATCTTTGTGAGTTCATGACACTTGTTCCTTGAAGCCAGATCTTCTCCTTCCTCTGCATTTTCTTTTCTTTCTCCTTTTGGCCTGACTTGCTTCTACTGTGGGCTGAACGCGCTTCCCAATGGCAGTGAAACCTCCAGATGGCACATTACCAACTTCTCATAAATTAGAACAGGAAAGATGCATAAGGCATTGGAATTCTTTGAGGTTTAGGTTTATAGGGTTTACAATAAATTCAGTCAGATGGGGAGGGTCATTATGTACCGGTGGAATGCAGATAAGATTGTGCTGCTTTTATTTTTTTCTTAAAATTGCCATGAGATAATCTCTTGAAGCCTGCAGAAAGTGTTCTGCACTTGGAGGTCTCTGTGATTTCACATATGCAGATCCTGTGGGAGAGGGAATCCAGAGCCGGATCAGAAAAAGCAAACTATACTCATAATTTGAGCCCAGTTCTGCAATACTTTCGTACACCATACAAGGCATGCAAGCCTTGACTGTTCGCACTCTGCCAGATAATGGCCTCAAAGCCAGATGAGGGCAAACTACAACTCTAGTTAAATATGGTAAAAGCTTTCCCTAAACAAGGGCTGCAGAACAACAGCCATTCAGTTCAGGCAGAAGAGCACGTTAGTGCCACACCACAGAATCCTTTCCATTGGCAGGTTCAGAATCAGCCTGCCTGATTACGAATTTGCTCCAGTTATTAAGAGACAATTAAAGAAAAACAATGCCATGAAAAATGTGAGATGAAATAAAGCACTCTGTTCTGAAGAAAAACAGAAGAATAAAAAAGGTGTTCATTGTATTTCTTCTTAATCCACCACTTTGTTTCACCAAGGGTCAGAACATCATTCCTCCTAATCACCTGGTTAGGCCCCCAAATGTATCTCTGTTAAGTGGAATTCTTTGCTAATACTGTCCTGATTAATTAAGAAGCAGTCTTTCCCATTCACTGTCATCTGTGACCTATCATTCAGTGTCACTATCCTTCACTGTCATTAAGTAGAGTATGCATATACTGTAATAGGTAAGATGATTTCGGAGACAACTATTGATCCTTTCCCAGTGGTCTATTGCTAGTTAATGAGCATTAGTTTCTTTAATGATGTTTAATGTTGGTGAGTTATTTTTAAGTGATACATGGCCTGACCCTGGAAAGTGCTGAACGCCCTTAACTCCTATTGACTTCAGTGAGAGTTGAGGGCACTCGTGAGATCAGCCCATAGGTCTTGTGTCTGAAACGGTAGGAAAAGCTTCTCTCTGCATTCAGGCAGGGGTGAGCAACGCTCTATAGCCAGAGAATGGAGCAGGTTCTCATAGAAGGGATTTTAAATTCTGGTTTTCCTTTCTAGCGTTGAAATGGCCAGCTCTTGAGAGAAAGGACAATTTCTACACAGAACAGACACCACTATTCTGCCAGCTCTTGCGTTCCTCTTATTTTCTTCCCATACCTGTCACTGTCCTCTAGCTTCTTCCTTTGCCAGTATGAAGGAAGAGGCATCTCTCAAACTTATCCACCTCATCCTGCTTGCCTTCCCACCTTCCCTTTACTTCCAAATTAAGTGGACAGGCAGTCTGTCACCATTACCTTGAGTTACTCCAGCTCTTCTGAATCTCTTCCAGTTGGCTTTCATTTTTACGCTCTGCTAGAACTGCCTTGATTACCAAAAGCTGCCTCTTGGCAAAATCCCAAAGTCAAAGTTTCTTCTCCTCCTCCTTGACCTTACAAATTTTTTATTGTGAATATAATACTGTTCTGCTCAGTATATTGTTCTGCCCGTGCCTTCTCCCCACTGCTTCTTCTGTTTGCACTGCAATTCATTACTTTATCATCCCTTTGGTGTGCATTCCCCCTCCCTTTCCCAACCCTCTGTCCACACTGCTCTGTCCTATGACCCCCTGTTCAAACAATCAGCATTTTAAAAAATGTAGGACAAAAAATATTTGCTCTCTCACTCTTTGCATGTACAATTTACTCCCATATTATTTGGCTAATATGTGCAAGCCTCGTGGCACGTAAGATTCAGTCCTAGGTGATTTTCCATTTTTTTCTTACATAAAAGAGATGATGTCCTTAAATCCTTGCACATGAGAACAGTACAGGGCTGGGAAAAGGAATGTATTTGACTAGAGAGAATAGAATTTGTTTCCCAGAGACATGGGCAACACTGATTTCTGTCATTGGGAAATACTGTAATGTTCTGCATGGAGGCATAAGAGTTACTTCTGGTCCTTTATTAAAAATTTATTTACTTATTTTTTCATTTTTTAAGTATTGTGCAATGGAAATTATGGCAACTATACCACCTGGCTTTACAAAAAATGCATTAAAGAAATAGCGCCAATCTGAACAACTGATAACTTTCATAGCAATTCTAAGATAAAGTAGGTGTGCTGTGACGTGTGTGCCCGACAGTCGAATTTATCAGTTTGGTGGGTAACTTCACATACAGTAGAATGAAGAGAAAATACATCCTTGGCAGGCCTGTCTTGAAGAATAAATATCAGAGACCGTTCATGTTAGAATTAATCTCCAGAGAAGGAGATCAATGTGCAGATGATGCAATTGTAATAAGGAGATAAGTTGTACAGATACATATCTCTGTCCTGCGCAAGCATAATTTATTGCATGGACATTGTCTATACACTGGAAGGGGGTGGGGAAATGCAACACTGCACAGCGTGAGTAAATTTAGGGACACTTTTTCTTCACCTGTATACAACAGGCTGGTTTTTGTCCCCTTATCTGACCAAATCACCAATATTTGTTTTTTTCACGTAACAAATGAATAAATGTGAAAGTTGACCTGAAGCAAAACCTGAAAAGAAGAACCAGTTGCTCTTTCTGCTCTGCTTGCAAACTCTTATTTGTCTGCTTGCAAACTCAGATATACCCACGGTGTCTGCTTGCAAACTCAGATATACCCACGGTGCTCCCCTTGGCCCCGCAGCATCCTGTTACAGCTTGGCGTGCCGCGGCAGAGCGGGTGCCCCAGCGCACGGCCAGCAGCCGGCCAGACCTGGTCTCCCTCCGGGTGGCTGCACGCTGGCTCGTCGCTGGTTTGTTAAAAAAGCCTGGGAAGTGCTCCGCTCCCAACAGTTGTTGTTCTCACTAGTAGTGACAGCCTCCAGATGAAAACATACCTTGCAGGGCTGAAAAGTAACCTCGCTGACTCCGAGGAGGACCTCAATAGCTGGGCAGTGTCGCTTGTTTTGGATCCTGATTGCTTTCTTTCCCTCTGAGTGCCACTGAGAGGGGGGTTTATGCTAGAGAAAGGGTTAACTGGGATTCTCTATAATCTGTTCCTATTTCCTTTCCCTCCCTTCAGCTCCTTCACAAAATGTTAATCTAATTGTGATAGTATCACTTTGATGACAATATGACAAGACAGACAAATTTGATTTTATTCTCCACAGAGCAAAGCATATGCTGCTTGGGAGACTTTGACAGAGAGAAGGACATAAAACAAATGGAGTTCATGAATATACAATTTTTATTGTACACAGTAGTGACATCCAAACTTCAGAGAATAGGTGGGTGAGACTTATGCTTTACTATTGAGATTAATGGGTACGTAAAAAAGTGCCAACAGAGAGTACTACAGTTTATGTTAAAAATGTCGACGTGGATAAGAATAATTTTCTTCTCAAGATGAATGATGCATTTAATGGCTGTGAGACATTCATGCCCAGTAGCAGTTCCTCAAAAGTAATTTTTTGTTGTTATTGTAAATTATATAATCTTAACTGCAATTATAGCCCTGTTTAGGTAAAGGTCAAGTTAGTACAGTGGATGGTTATAAACTAAGGGGGAAATTGGTAAATTTATTCCCTTGATGAAAGCTTATGAATGATTTTAAGCAAGATAATTTTTTTGTAACTCTATTTCTACTTTAATGTAATATAGCAAGTAAAGACAGCACACATTAACAAAGGGTAAATTAGATTTGTCTAAGTAAACATGTATCTGCAATAGGAGTAGTGTTGCAGTAGTAAGGACAGTCTGAAGGTTAAGCGCTCCATGTAAATGGTATAGATTCATTTTCGTGGAAAGCAAAAGGAGGGACAACCTCTGAAAAATTGCCTTTGATGGAATGCAATCTGTGCTCTCCTGAGCAGCACATGAATACTCTGCAACACATGAAACCGTTACCCACCTCTCGGTCATAAGAAATTGGTTAGAGTCCTTTTGGTTTCAAAAGCTTGCCCTTAAACAATGCAATCTTCCTTTCAGCCCCTTCAGACTGATCAGATTTGTTTTGTTAATATAGAGGTTATATATATAAAAAAAACCAAACAGAGGGAGAAGGTGCTGTGTATGCTAATGAAGGGTGTTTGCTAACCCAGGGCCTGATATGCGTTTTAGTGCTCATTTTTCATGTTTTAAAGTAAAACCTGTATGAAAGCAGTTAAAGTCTCGGGAAGCTGTTTAAAATGAGAAGGAAGCTTTCTCAAGTCAGTGGCATGCTTTTGCTCTGAAAAGCCCGCATTAGGCTATTTCGCTTTTTCACAGTATTTAAGCGAAGCAAAAGCATCATTACACATAGTTGCCATTTTTCCTCTGAGAACTTTTACCTAAGTGAGCTGCCGCTGATCAATTTATCAAGCTGCTTTAAGTACGACTCGGGGTCTTCTTCACTCCGTCAGACCACAGAGATACTATCTCTTCCCATTTGTTTCTCTTCTAGAGATGTATGTATTAGGAAATTAGTGGGGAAAAATTCACTTTCTGTTCCTGTTAGATGCCAGAGACCTTCAACTAATTTACATACAAATATATGTAATACATATTCTAATAACAAAATAAACACCGTGCTACATGGGTTTTTTTCCTTCTTTGACAGATGAACAGCAATAGCTTGTTACTTGAGTTTGCCACCAATTAAAATGCACATTGGATCAGCTCTGGCCTGTCACCTACCATTATTGGGAAAAGTTGGCTGTGGGCCACGTTTTAGATGAGCGGGATTTTTTTACTTGGCCCTAGTGCTTCTCATCTCTGCTCTCCACCTGGTAATTTAGATGCTGCGCAGTCATTGCATCTGCTTTCTGGGGAGTTGCCTCACTTAAGGCTCTCGGGAATACCTAGCCATTTTTGTTAGGTGTATTTTAATTGTGGCAAGGGGAAAAGCCTTCCTAATCCGTCCTGTGTAAAGGCATTATTTGAGCTGGTCTGAATCCAGCACAGCACCTTTGGGTCATGATTTGCTTAGATGTACACTGATTTTCAGAACTTCTGTAAAATTTCTGTTTCACCCCACCTACCGTTGGACTCTTTCAATCTTAACGTTAGAAGTAAAACAGCAACATAAAGAGAGATGCGGACTCACCAGCAGCAACAGTGAGTTATTTTTCATTTTAAATGTGAACTTGAACAAGTCCAAAAGAGCATAATCCTGCTGAATAACAAATATGAGGCATTACTAATATCTGGACATGGATATCAGCTATTGCTCCAGGTCTGAAACGAAGATGAAATCCAACGGGGGGAAAAAAAATCAGAACAAGACTCATTTAAAACCTCGCTTTCTTGAATTACCTGGTACAGGGCTGTTTGAAAGAGCAGGACCAGAGCTTGATTGTGGAGAAATGGTACCAATATTTCACAAAATGAATATAAAATGGATTGACTCAGAACTCAACGAGAATGCCATTTGCAACTTAGTAAAATGTTTAGATAAAATTTTCTGAAGTGTTCCGTTTTTTGTCCTCTTTTATGAATGAGGGTTCAACTTAAAACATGCTGAGCTGCTGAGGAGCCACAGCACTTGGTAATGTCACCTCTTTGACACTTGTTTCATGCGGAAGTAAATAGCAATAAGATGGAAGGCAGTAGAAAATAAGGTCCATCATCATTGCTCATTATTTGTAATTTGTGGAGTGTGACAGTGTGTTCAGCAGTATGCACAGCAGGAATAGAGACAGTCTGCCTCCAACAGCTTGCGGTCTAACATAAAGATACAGATAAGACTGAATGTAAAACATAGTGAAAGATTTAGAATCGTATTTCTTAAAATTTTTATTAATCTCCTTATTGTCAAATTTGGGAAGGGCATGACTGTTGGAAGGATACAGGCATGTGTAAAGACCTGATATCGGACGGTGTCTGTTTAGGAGGGACTACAATGATTTGGAGTTGCTAGCAGGAACGCTGAAACTGAAGAAAAACATATATAAAATCAAAGGCAAATGTGGAGGTAGACTTGAAAACACACAGGTGGCTTGTATGAAGCTGACATTTTTGGTGGGATGAAGTAAGCAAAAAGGTTCAGTAGAGACAAGATTCAATATGTAGACCTGTGCTGAGTGAGGCAGTGTTTTGAAACTAAGGCATAGTCAAAAGTTAATATGGAATAAGAACCGGGAATAAGAAACAAGGAATAAGGAGTTTTGAACAGAAAGGGATGTGAGCTGGGTGGCTTTTACCACTCCACAGAGCCCAGGCAAGGCCCTTCATATAAATAATGCTTTATTATATATGGTGTTGTTTTTCCTCAGTTTAGATGCTATAGGATGAATCCTTGTAACTATTCAAAACAAACAAACAAACAAACAAAACCTAGCATTAATGTATCTTTCTTTTTCACCAGAGTCAGTTATGAATATAATTTTCCTGAAAATTGCATAATTAATGAAAATAAAATCCAGCAACATAAAGATTGCACTCACAGCTTTGTTGCTTCTTGTGAACTTTGGCACATGCAAGCACATGGCACATGCACCAGAAGAGGTGAAAATCATCTGGAAGTATGAGCAACCGTTGCTCAGTCTAGAAAATAAAAAGCACCATAAATATGGGGGCAGTGTGTGATAGTTCACTGCTTTGAGCTAGATCAGCCTGGGGATAGCGCTCATTTACATTCTTAACACTTACATGGGGTTTTACTGTACTTCAGTGTTAATAAAAATGGCTAATTAACTGAAACACCCCCAATATTGATGGTATACTGTAAATGTCACCTCTGAAATACACAGCACGTCCTTAAAGCAACACATTCCTGAAAGCGCCAGCAGCCCCTGGCGCTCGCTGCTTTTGCACAGATTTGTTCCGGGGGAGCACACCATTGTGTTCAGCCGCAGTTCTGCCTCTCTTCCTCCACCGTTCACAATAAAATTTCTGTGGGAAAATTTGCAGAAGGCCCGCATAACTCATTGTTTCACTTGCATAGTAATTAACAACTCAAACAGCGGCAAGGCAGCCGCCTATTCCTCTTGGCTGAATGTTAAGCTTGACCTACCCTCCCCTAACCCCTCAGTTCACAACTCCTCTCATCTTCCAAAATTATGTGAGAAATGATTTTTCATGCTATTTGCATGTTTTAGAGCATCCATCATTATCATGTGCACTGACAGCTTTATACTTCAGCTGTGACAGAGCTTGAAAAATGCTAGTCCTATCAATCAACATATTGTAGGTTTCCAAAATGAGATCTTCTGCAGCTGACATTTTCTTTTGCTTTTTCTTTTATTCTCTTCTCTTCAGCAACAATCTATAGCTTGCTTTTGCTTTCCATTTAATTGCACAACATCTATAGATTTTATAACACTACACTAGAATTAAATACTTCTGGCCCACTTCAGATTATTTGATTGAATTACTTTGCCATAAATCTTATCTATTTTCATCACAAATACTGACATCAAAGTTATTCTAGTAACTCTCCCATTTCCACTGTGCTCAGCTTCACCTGCCCACGTTATTTATGCACATTAATTTCACTCTCACCTCTCAGTCTGAAGTAATAAAATAGAGTTTCCCTAAATTTCACAAATATTTGATTCCAGTTAATAATTCTAAGTGGAAGTAACATTAAACTCAATAAATCCATACCTAATATGTGACTATTTCCTAAAGCTGCTTTTTGTTGCATTATTTTGGACTGTTTCTAAAGTGACTTTTCATATGTACGTTTGCCAGCGAAGACACTAGCCATTAAAATTTTGAAGCAGCTGAAGATCTTTTTCAGTGTTTATGTCAATTTTTCTCTCTTGTCTTCTCATCAAATAACAAGATAAAAGACTGTTTCAATAGCTAACATTATGGTTTGCTGGCAATATACTGAAAGTATAGCTTCTTATTTTACTTTTTAAATGTTCCACTAGGCAAACTTCTCCATACATAACGTCTCAATTTCAGGAAAAACCCATAAAGAAGCCAAAAGAGTGACTGCAATATAAAAGAACTGCAAAAAAAAATCAATCCTGGTGCTGCAGTTTTAGTCTTAGAAGTAGGTTGGTTCAATACCAGAGTTCAACTACATTTAGCAAAAGCCACCCTGTGTGAAAACTAGGGAAAATTGGCAGAAATTTTGTTTATGAAAATAGTAAAAAGAATTAGTCATACTGTAAGAATAAATTGGAAAAGCTTCTCCATGAAGTTTTGATTGAGAACTACGGCAGTATTCTTGTTTATGTCTGAGAATCTTCCTGAGTCAAGATTTCTAATTGCTGCAAGCTATCACATTTGCCAAAGGAGACATAAACTGGAAATGAAAATACGCTGAAAAGCAAACCTACTAGTACTTCTTGACTGACATTTTTTCTTTATTGCCACATTTGCAGATATAGCCTGACCTTATTGAAATCAGCGAGAGTTTTGCCACTGATCTAGCCGAGGCCAGGACTTCACCTGCTGAAATTGTTCAGCAATCTGAACTGCTGCACAGACTTAGCTCTTCCAGAGCTAAACGCAGACAAGGAGGATACAGATGACTTTAAGGTTAAGTTTTGGGATAAAGAACCCGTCCTCTCCAGTCACACGGCTGTCAGGTTGCAACCCAACCTCAACTGCTTTGTTTGTTGCAGAGTTTTCCAGGTGGCGATTTTAATTAGGGGTTTAGTATGGAGTTATAAAACCATTTTGTTGGCAGGCGAGATTAGCCTTGTTTGCTGATGTCGTTGTGAAAATATGCAAAGGACTAAATCCTGAAGCTTTTAGTGAGGGCTCAGAAAGCTAAGAAACCCATGAAGTTTATGGCAGGATTAAGCATTGCCACAGCTTCCATCCTGGGACAGGTTAGGAACTGTGGAGCTATAGCCTCTGGCCAAGAAAATCCTCTCCACTCCCAAGTCCCCTCGGGCTGTCATGGTTTCTGGTATCTCTCAGTCTGCCATGGAATAGGGTCAAGGACCAAGTGAAACCACAATATTAGAGCATGTTTATTGTTCTCCACTAGATTTTATAATCAGAGGACAGAAAAGGTGAGTAAGAAGCAAGAGCAACAGAGCAATTAGTCTTCTCCCTGCAGTTGATACGGGTTTCACAAAAGTACTGAAGAATTGATTCAGTGTAATGCTGAATTTTAATCAAATGGGAGAATAAGCCAACTTTTAATCAAGTTTTTCCATAATGGATTATTTTCCTAATTGAATGAGTTCAGGAGACAAACAAATACAGCCTAGTGCTCAATGGCATTCTTCAAATATTGGTAAGCTTTCAATCTCAAATCACAGTGAAAGGCTCTGGAATAAAACCTCTACAGAACACAGCTGAAGGTTACATTCATCTTCTTAAAATAATCTGGGGTATGCAGGGGAGACCACTACCAAATTAATCCATATTTCAGCACAATTATGCCTACTAAAATGTACACTAAGGAGACCAATCCAAAAGGGCAGTTGTAGATCTAAATATGAAGCTAGTTACTTTTTTTTTTAATACAAAAGATAGAGTGATTTGGATAAATAATTTACAGAAATGTGGAAATGACTCTCAGTAAAGGTAGAAAAACTTAAAATCTGGAGATGTGAAAAAATTGAGAGAAACAGAGCCCTTGACTGTGTTTAGGTGAACGAATACTTTTTAGAAAATACAGAAAAATATTTTATTTTTAAAAAATTGAAAATATACTTGTACTGATGACTGAGAAATATAAGTAGCATAGTTGTTGTATTGGATTGACACATTACTCTTAAGAGAGAAAAAAAAGTATTGTCAGTGCAGGTGATGAGAAAGTCTCTTAATGGAGTTACCCCAAGGAATGATAAACTTTAAAAGAGCGCAGGAAAAGTTGAAATAAAGTCTATGAATTTTTACTCTCTACTGATAAAGTACAGAGGGGAAAAAGGTTTTATTTAGCAGTCTTTATGTTGATTTTGTTCAAATGTGTCTTTTATTCTACAGGATTATAAATTGCATTAAAAATATCTGTTTGGAAGTTTCTCACAAAAGTGCTTCGGCTTTGGAGAACGACTTGGTGTCAGCTAGCAGGTTTCTTTAGGAGACTTGTCCAGCAAAAGTAAGGAAATCTTTTTTGCTCTGCCAAAGGAAAAGAAAGTAGTGTCCTCCCTCCTGCAAAATGTGCCTCGAGATCTTTATCTATCATCAGCAAATGTGAACCATCAGACTAAAGCTGATCCAGGCCAGCGGCTCCAAGAGCACACAAGCTTGTTGGTTTAGTCTGGTAGTGAGAAGGACATTTCTCACTCAGCTGCAGAGCCCTTAATGTCACATCTACATTTTCTTTGAGGATCTCTTCTTTTGTATGTACAATTCTTCACCTAAATGTTTCAAATCTATGGAATGAGATTTTTTTGCAGCTCTGTTTGGAGAAAATTCTGTAAAATATTAAGAGAGTGATACTAGTATCTGGTTCTTTCTCCTTATTAAAAGCATCACACTGTCTTCTGGATTTTTTATTTTAAAGCCTGCGGCAGTTAGTAGCATACACTATAAAATGCATTTATCCTTTATCAGAAATTGAATCCTATTTCTGAGTTCCTGTGGAGCTGCTTCCCTTTGGTATGTAAGTAACACTAAAGGACCCCTGCCAAACTCACGCTATTTAATATTAGTACACATTAATGTTTGATCAGCATTCTCTTTTCTGTCTCCCCATTCTCACAACAATTATGACTGAAGCAGAGCTGTATGAACAAGTCACAAGGAACAAGCCCCACGTTTTTGAGGATTTTTCTGATTGCTTCATCCCATACTCTGAGAACCTGCTGTTCAGCTGGAACCTGTCAGTAACACTTTACTATCACTAAATTACAGCACTGATAAGTAACTAAAGATGTAGAGACTGATTAGGGATAAAATCTATGGTTTAATCACTACATGTTGTAAAATTGATATAGAAAGGTACATTTATATTTTAATTGGTGGGTAAGGCTAATTCTCATCTACGTAAATAAGCCAATTCTCACCTGAGTAAATAAGCCTTTCCTCCAGAATACATCAGAAGTAATTATCTTTCGATGGTAATCATGAATGTACTTGATGGTATGAATCAAATTCTGCCCTTAAATACACACAGATTTTGCTGTTTTAAATAGGAGCGTGACTATATTCAGAAAACAGTATTATTTAAATTAAAAGGTCCAGAACTTAAAACTGCTGTCCGTTCAAAAAACTTAATTACCAATAATCAAAATTTTGCTTAAAGACTTTAAAGGAAATTTGATTAAATAAAAGGTTTTATTTGAAGATCCACTAATAACTGAAATAAAGATAAAACTTTTCTACATAAATGTAAAGGGGTAATCCAGAACTGATATAATCCCAAGCATTGCAGTGTGTATACTGTGAATTTTATTTACTAGCAGGTGGAAACTGCTGCCAAGCACTACAGCAAATGCCATTATTTGAACTGAAAGGACAACTGCTCTCTGAGCCCTGGAGTTAAGATGAAACCATCTATGAGCATTAAAAAATCATATTTCAGTAAAATACATTAGAAGAGTTACAAATTATAGTTCCAGAGTTCTGCAGACTCTATAACCAGATTCACTCATAGGTTAGTGGATGAACTGAGGACAAATGTGCAAGGATCAAAAAGAAAAAAAAAAGATAAAAAATACTGAACAACTATTGCATTGTTTGGGGCAAAAAAATACCAGATGTGTATAAGGAACAGTCTAGTCCTTTATTGCAAAACGTCTGTAGTTTAACATTCTACCTGTGGCATTAGCTATAAAAAGGATACTTTTAAACCCCTAAGTAAGTAGGATAATAGTATCCTAAATCTAATAAAATGTGACATCAGATATCAGAAAATATGATTTTCTGCCAACCAGGCTGGTAAGCTACTTTATGTGACACTTTTCAAAAAGAGAACATTCTTCCTGTGTCTCTTAACATTGTGTCTGAGGGGGTAAACTGCCAGTTAGGGGACATGTGTGACGATGAAGAGACCCTCTGTGCAGCTGACATGTTGTCCACTCATGTATGGCTGCATGTCACCTCATTTTTGCTGTTGTAGGACCTGGGGCAAGTATTTGATGCAATACTGGCTTTTTTCCTTCTCACTCAATATTTATTTTGTCTTGCTGTTTCCAAAGCTCTATAAAACTGCTTTGATAGGGAGAGGGTTTCTTTTCTTTTTTTTCCTTTTCTTTTTTTTTTGTTTGCCTAATACCTTTCTAAGAGTCTAAGAGACCAAATATGCAAGGTGCTTCAAACTTATAGGAGATGAGAGATGTAAGTGATGCTCAGTACCTCACAGGATTTGTAAGTGAATATGGTTCATTTTACTCCAATATACAAGACAGAAAACTAATGGAAAGATATTGGGTTAGCTGGGAGTCAAAAGAAGCATGAACTGTGTGCAAGGAAGGTGTGCTCTCCCGGATGGACCTGTTTTCCATCAGCATGCACAGTTCCCCTTGCAAAAAGGAAATTTCAGAGGATAATAAGTAGACTGGGGAGTCCCCTTTCCTTCTCATCTCCCTCAAAAATCTACCCATGCTGGGTACTTGGAGGAGGGAAAATAATTACATTATTTTTCAGTCAGCCCATACCAACCTCCCTTACTCATGGTGCTGGAGAGCTGGTGCCTTTCTTCACGTCTCCTGGTGGGTGAAGGGCAGCACTTGGACACAACTGAGAGGCCTGACCTGGGGCTGAAATAAGCCAAACAGGCTTAACTCGCTGGTGCCAGGATACACTTGATCCCTTTTCTGCCTCCAGTCCTGGCTACCCAAACAGCAGGAACAAAACCTCTCTACACCACATCTTGATGTGCATACATTTATCTTCATAAAACTTCAATATACATTTAGCTGGGATTGCTTGCTAATCTGGAGCTATTGTCCCACGCTTCATGTTCATAAGTCATTCTGAACCCTGAAGAGCAGAACTGGATGTGTAATCATCATCTGTGGGGTACTAATTATTTTTTATTTTTCATGTTAAATGAATAGCAGAAGTAGTAATTGAACCAGCATACTTTTGGTAGCTTTGGTTTACCCTACCATAACTATACCAGAGTAAAACACAGAAAAGTAATTATCATGCAACAGTTGAAGCTTTCTCATGTCTCCTTTGGTTATACCATAAAAACCTGCTCCCCCGAAACAGGGCTGAGCTAGGAAGGGAGGGAGGCAGGAAGGGAGGCTTGTGAATTGTCTATGCCTGAATGAAGACTGAAATGACCAAAGTCACACAATTTTTGCAGAAACAATATATATGTTTTGAGCTATGTATGTAACAGAAGACACACAAAGATATTGTGTAAAACCATATATACAATATTATCAGATCTGCAAATAGGGGCAACAAGAGATGTCATGGTTTAATCCCAGCTGGCAACTAAGCCCCACACAGCTGCTCGGTCACTCCTCCCTGGTGGGATGGGGGAGAGAATCAGAAGGGTAAAAGTGAGAAAACTCGTGGGTTGAGATAAAGACAGTTTAATAGGGAAAGCAAAAGCTGCACATGCAAGCAAAGCAAAGCAAGGAATTCCTTCACTCCTTCCCATGGGCAGGCAGGTGTTCAGCCATCTCCAGGAAAGCAGGGCTCCATCGCGCCTAACGGTTACTTGGGAAGACAAACGCCATCACTCCGAACGTCCCCCCCTTCCTTCTTCTTCCCCCAGCTCCATATGGTGAGCATGATGGCATATAGTATGGAATAGCCCTTTGGTCAGTTGGGGTCAGCTGTCCCAGCCGTGTCCCCTCCCAGCTTCTTGTGCACTCCCAGCCTGCTCGCTGGTGGGGTGGGGTGAGGAGCAGAAAAGGCCTTGACTGTGTGCAAGCACTGCTCAGCAATAACGAAAACATCCCTGTGTTATCAACAGTTTCCAGCACAAATCCAAAACATAGCCCCATACCAGCTACTATGAAGAAAATGAACTCTATTCCAGCCAAAACCAGCACAATAGTCAAGATAGCTCATTTTAAGAAGCTCTTGACAGTTGCTGTCAAGTTAGTACTTGTACAGTCAGGATAGGATCCTCGTATGGGAAGAAATGCAGAGATATGTGAGGAATTACTGTTCTTATTCACTCATGACCATTTCACCTGCACTCAGCCCATTAGGCCACCAGTTTTACAACTCCTAGACGTTTACACAGCTGTGGACATTTTCTGTTACGTGCAAATGCAAAAGCATTTTTTTTAACCATATGAAATTGAGAAATGAGGAATTCCCTTCACTGCGTTATTTGTTAGAAGACTTGGAAGTAGTCTTGTAGGTAAAGACTTGGGGTACAAATACAGTCTGGTTTAATCAAGATAAGGGTGGGAAAATAGTGCCGGCACCTTATTTTAAAACTTTATAAAGTATTTGCAGGATCACTTATCCATCAAATATATTGTATTTGTAAAGAAAACCTGATATTACTATGAGGTATAAAGATTTTATTGTCAGTCATAGCAAATGACCCCATCTCCATTCTAATTATATGGAATATTCTGCAAGTACCTGCAGTGAATTTTGAAACTTTAACTCACCTTATTACAAGAAGGCTTTCATAATTGTAAGTCCACTGAAAATTTCCTATAGTAATAAATACTTCTCTCTCCATAATGACTGCTTTTTATACTTTGCATGTCTTAATATTTACCTTCCATTCCTGTGTTTGACAGACTTGGTTATCCAACTGAATGGCGTAGCATTATACAAAAACAGCGCAGTTTTTGTCAAGGGCTGTAAACAATCTACTTCTCTTTCCTGACAGTTTGTAGAAAGAAGTGTACTGTAAATTCAGACTGGGAGCCCATGCTATATGGGGCAGAAGGAAAGGCAGTGGTGGCTCTGCCCCGGCACTATTTGAAATTAGAGCTCGTGTTTCCCCCTGCAGCAGAGCCAATGCAACAGAAAGAGCTTCCCATTGCTGTGCCATGCTTAGAAGCTTGAGCAAAAGAATTTTCTTTCAGAGAATAATTGTCCCATCATAAAACACCTTTGCAACACCAAAGTGGTACAAGGCGGGCACAGAGGTGACAGCACGCAGTTGACATACTTTGAAGTTATCATTTGTTAGCAGTCGTGAAGCTACAGGCATGATCCGTGCGGAAGGCTGGGTGGACATCCTTGAAAGTCCAAATAATATAATACTGGGAGAAAGAAAGTGTTTACATGCTGGGTTGTTTTTTTTTTCCTTGAATGCTTTTTCAGAGGCAGTAGTTTCATTTAGCCCAAAACCATACAGGATTTCCTAATCGTGATTTTTTTCCCATGTCTGTGTCAGTTAAGTAGGTTTATACCAAACTTGCTGGCAGCAGCAGTTTCTGCAGCAAGGAAAACGTGCCATAGCCCCACATCAGCCCTGTGGTCAGCCAGCGCTGGCCTCTGTGGCAGTATGGATGTGACAAAGGACTGTGCTTTGACTTCACAAGCTTCAGGTTGTTTCCTGCCATCTCTATTAGAAATTAGCATTTTTCGTTTTATGACCATTTTAATTATAGTTTCCCTATTTCAGTTCTACTAAATATGAATGAAGCAGGTGAAGTGTAGCCCAGTTGGAGCATTATACTGTTTAGTGCTGGTTACTATCTTTAGCAGAGAAGCTAGAATTCATTCTCATCTCATTTGCTGAGCGCTCTATCATTAAAGTGTCATTGAGAACTGACACCACTTAATTTTAGCAGCTTTCAATTCTCGTTTGCAGCAAGAATAGCTTTAAATGGAGAGGAGTGCAAATTACAGAGAGAGGGATATTTTTACACCACACTCAGCATTTTATCAAACAAAGCAGCCTCACGGGGAATAGGGGACAATACATTATAAAACCAAACTCTCCTCTGATGCTGGTAAATGGGTATTTAATCTTCCTATTGCAGGCATCCACTCTGATGAGCCTGTAATGAATATACTGCCTGGGACATTATCTGAGCTGTTGTGTTTTCCTATTCCCCGAAATATCCTTTAGTTTTCATTTCGGGTGTGGTCAAAGAATAAGCTGGGGAGCTCGGCTGTTCCCCGCAGACTACTGAAGAATCTGTACCTTGTTGCAGGCAAACCAGTTTGGGACGTATTTTCTCTTCTCCTATTCATTGCATAATTGCTTTTTCCTCCCAGTGCAGTTTGAACCCTTAGAGGGTTAAGAAAATCACTTACTTGGGATCGTGGCAAATTTTAACCCATTCAGCTTGGCTTCCCTGCCTAACTGGATGTAAAATATCCTCTTGCACTACATCTTGAGATATTGCCTTTCTGTTGGAAATCTGGTGCTGAATAGATGCTAGGTTTACCTCTGTTATGTGTTACCTTTTCTCATCGCTTATATATGCAAAAGTTCAGGTTTCTATCTCCCAAATTAAATCATTTTCTTGGATTTAAGGCACATTTGGGATAGGCAGGTGGATCATAGCAATTAATTTTGATGCCAGAAATACCAATAAATACCTTTTTTGGATGAAATGCTAGAATAGTTTTAGGTAAGGATAAACAGGTATTTGAAGGCATATTTACAGTGTTATAAAACTTGATGTTGATGCCCATAACAATATCACCCTAAGGTAGGGGGTATCTGCAGTTCTGTAGAAAGTCAGTACTCTGAAGTCTGAGGCAAGAAACCAAAAGAGTGTAAGGATTCACACAGGAATTAGGGTCCCTGTCAACCTCCACTCTAACCTGTGGTGATGCCACTTGATTGAATTATAAGTATATTAATCCAGTTTGGATTAAACTTCTTTTTACAAACCCTGTTGATTTTTTTCATACATTTTTCCCGATGGTTTCACTGTGGGAAGTGTTAAGAGTAATTGTATACTCAGAATGGCTTCATTTGGGGATGATGTGAGACCCTGTGAGGATTTTTGCCCTTCAGGCACTGATGTCTCCCTCATCCTTAAGTTCATTTTAACATAATTTTTGCCCAAGAGTTTTCTGGGGGTTTGATGTTTATTATGTGGCTTCCCTCTTCTCCTACCTGCTCAGGTTCCTGATGGACTTACTTGACAATTGCTGACAGCAACAGGCTATTAATTCCTCTGCCAGGGGGTACCAGTGCCATGTTGCACATCTTGGGGGGAAGGTGCTGGTGACAAGTGCAGGTGTGCAACCACAGCTTGTTTCCCTTTTGGAGAGAAAGAGGGGAGGAGGAGGAAAGTGCCCACTGAGTGTCCCGTGACCCAGCTGGTGCCAGAGTGGGAAGGTGACGGGTGGATAAACTGTGAGGCAGCGTGCAGCTGTGTAATTAAGTGATGATTTAAAACAGGGGAGAATCTGAAGGGCCAGCCAGGGATTGATGTTGCAATTAGTTCTCCTAGCCTGATATTTCATTGGGTTACTGCATTTTGACTTGATTACTTGATGGAGCATGCTGGGGGTGAAATGATGTTGAGGGATGTTGAGAGTCCAAGTTCAAAGGACCTTCTACTGTCCACTGGTAATTTCTCATCAAACTAAGAGGGGAAAACGTAATTCTGGGTCATACCTCTGTATGAAGCTAAAGTAAGACCATGACTCAAGCTTTGATTTGAGTCTTTTCATTTACAGAAATATTTGTTTCAACCAACATCACTTTCCCAAGTTATTTGCTTTATTTTGTTTTGATTTTTAGAGTATTTAAACTACTTGCAGTCATTGCAATCTTCAGTATTTTGCTCTTAGTATAAGATGTTTCCACCTAGAGAGTTTTAGTGTCAGACTTTTCTCTTGTATAATTTTGTGTCCCCCTGAGCTTCCATTTGACACTAGCTCAAATAGCATTGCTGCATCTCTCTTCCTCGGTCCCTTTCGAGTTTCATGTATCTCATTGAAGTCCCTCATAAGATGCTCTTTTCCAAACAGTACAGACCTACTTTTTCTAACCTTTCTGAATATATAAGACCCTTGAGTCCTTGTATCATTCTGGATGGCCTTAGCTTTGCCTCCTTCCATTTTTATGATACTTTTATTATAAAAAGAAAACTAAGGTGATACATTTTACTCCAAATGTATGAACTAATTTTTTTTTCCTTTATTATTTTCTCTGGTTTAGATAACATTTGGTATTTCTTTTTTTCATTCTTGAATTTTGTTTTGGTTTGTATTTTTTTAATTACTCCTGTAAACATCTGCCTAGTAAGACTGACTTTGGTCTTCATGATGCTGGTTCTTAGAGTTCAACAATGTATCCTCTGACTTTTATGGATTTCCCCTATTTTGTACTACTATAATTGAAATCCGACTCAGGTCTCTGCATCACTGCAGACACACTTGGATTCCTATGTTTCTCCCTTTCTTTTTAACACATCACATTAAAATTTTGTCCATCCAAAAGACCTTTTTGTTACATTGCAATTTTACATCATCTGCAATGATAGGAATAGGACGTAGAGGCTTGGTGTGGCATGGGAGTCACAGCTTTTTACTTCTTTGCAAAGTGTGTAAAGTCATAAAATAACTATAAAATGTTACCACCCCTAAGAATGGAGAGTGGTACTTGTGAACATAGCTGTGAAGCGGAAGGAAGCCGGCCTGATATCGTCAAGATTGCTGTCAGCAGCAAAATCACCTAAACCTTGTGCATTCAGCCTCTGTTCCTGCTGTGACAGCACAAAGCAGGATTGAAGAGACACTTGGCCATGGACGAGGTACAATTTCAGACTAGTGCCAACAGCAGACAGAGTCATAACTTAGGCCATCAGAGCATATTTTATAGAAGAAAGGAATGCTGGCTTTTTGCTACAAAATGTTAGTAAAAATCAAGTGGTTCTTAAAAATGTGCCAGTGTGTTTGATGGATAAATGGGACTAAACTTGAAACTCAACTTCAGTTTATGACCTATGTGTGAATTTTAAAGAATTCCTATCTACTACAAAAGTAGTATTTTCCTCTTAAATGTCTGGAATACTATTGTTAGCACCAATACCTCTGATTACAAGAGCCGAGAAAGATCATATGGAAAAAAATTGAAATGTCTGAGCTTCTTCATTGTCAGTGTAGAAGAAAGGGGTCAAATGTCAATGAGAGTCAAGCTTCCAATATATTTTCCCCATCTGTCAGATGTTCAGTGCTACGTATTTTATTTAAAGTTTGATTTACTGTTTCCCTTGTATATTGTGTCATTTTTCGCCCGACGACCTTACAGCACAAAACAGGAAATGAGAAATTTTTTAGAAGATACTAAAATTTG
>NC_132936.1:104210000-104225000 GCF_034638445.1 Ciconia boyciana | reverse complement strand
TGCAGCACAGACAGCTCAAGATGTCAGGCTGCCAGGAGAGGTTAAATTATCTAGAGGCAGCTTTTTTTTTTTTTGCAACTGCAGGACTTTATGGATTTAAAAAATCTTTATTCATGTTGACCTGGTGGGCAACAAGTCGCCTTGCCAAACAGGAAAGCCAAAATCTCTAGTGGACTTAGGATCAGAGGTCTTCAGCTGGTGAAGGCTGCTCACGTTGCAGAGCGCAAGGTCGTGGTAATGGGAGGTAAACAGGTTGGAGGGGGTGAGAGGGGGAAGGCCAGATCACTCTTCTAGTTGGATGATCTAGACAGTGGCTATAGAGAGGGACTCCGCAGGGAGCCTCTTAACCCAAGGATAAGGCATGAACAGCATCTATTAGGCAAGTGATGGAGAACCTCTCCAGGATGATGAGCGAGTCCACTGTCAGGGGAGCAGTCTCACCACGGGTAGCTCCAGGTCAGACAGCTTTAATGTGTATGCACAGCAGACCGCACCAGCACAGGTACAGCAAGAGCAGAAGAGATTCAGGGGAAATATTTCTGCTGAGAAAACCTCATACAAAGCATGAACTAGATGTGCACAGGCACCCCCGCCCCCAAAGTCAGAGAAAGGTGAGGTTTCGGAGTACGACGCAACCGTCTTAAAGGAGGTGCTTGAGAAACTCATGTGCATCATCCACACATAGCCCTGAGCCCCTTCCTCACAGGAGGAAGATTCAAGCCTGTGGGCTTCTGGGGCAAGCTGGCACCTAGATGTCTATTCCCATATCCGCAGCCTCTCATGTAGGAAATCCTCTGAGGACAAGTCCTTCCCAGTCCCTCCCTACCTGTAAGACACTACATCTGAGCAATGCCCTGGTCAAGCCAGCAGTAACGCAGTGAGGCATCACACTACTTCTGAGGCCGCTTCTCTGTGGGCTTGTGGGGAGGCTGGTGATACCGGGACCAGCCCCTTCCTCGCGTGCATCCCACCGAGTCAGGGACCCCCCTGCTTTAACAAAGAGCTACAAGGCGGCCCACCTATCCACCAGGCCTGCTGCAGATTAGGGACTTGCGCAATTTTCAGCTGCGGGCACAGATCTGCCACCTTTTTACAGGATAACGCTGCCCTGAGCAGCACTGCCCTACAGTTGGTTTTCCTGCAGCCGCAAGGGCAGCCTCTGCAGTACCTTGCTGGTGTCCTGGCTCCCGCCACGTTTATCCAGACCGTCACCTCCTCTCATGCACATACTCTTTTCCCCGAGCGCAGCGAGCTGCTGCGTGGGACCATCTTAGCACTGCGAGTTGGTGTGGCAGCATATCAAGCAGGAGGCTTTGGCTTCTACACAGAAATCGGAGGCAGGTTTTGGAGAAAGTTGCTACACTTTTTGGCGCGAAAGCCACGGCAGCATATGGCCCAATGTTCTCAGTTTAAGTCTGACACTTAACATTATTTAACAGTTTCTGTGTTAGGTGCTTTATAAGGTAAAGGAAATTAACAATTTTCAGCTAATTAGATCACTCAATTGGCTGAACATCCTGGACACCTCTTAGAAAAAAAAACAGGTTGGCTCAGGCGACAGAAAGGCTAATGCCTCTTCCATTATCACTTATGAGGAGAGGGAAATAGTTGGAAAGGATGCTTTTATTTTAAAAACACAAATGAAAAATGCCTCAACTATTGGACACTCCCGTAAACTTACTTTTCTCCCAACCACCACCTTTCTAGAAAGCAGGGCGTCAATTTGCCCACCGCTACATGTGTCCCAATGCCCCTGGCTACAGCAGCAGCTCTGGTGCCACCACACTCTGCGTTTATTGCCTTCAAGTTTCCTCTCATGACTCCTGCTGCACAAATCTGTAAGAAACAGATTTTTTGGAACGAGAAGAAGATGGACAAGAAATTGGGTGGCCGTTCAGGATGGTCTGCTCTCCCACTGTGGCACACAAAGAGAAGCCCACTCTTTTGGGACAGCACTAACAATGCAGCACTGAGCCTGGCGTTTGGGAAGGGAAAAGCATTAGCCCGAGTCCGGCTCAAAAGAGAAGAATTAGGAAAACAACAGAGGTTTCTTACTGCATTTAATGTTACACTGTAGCTTTTTTACTCTTTGTAAAAAGCTGGAAAACACATGCCCCTCAAATGATTTAAGACTGTATTTTAAAAGTGGTTGTTTGAAATGAAGCTGAGATCCCTTATCCCTTGAGTAGAGTTTGGGGCACTAGTAATCTACTGCTGGCTTACTGTTATCTCCTCTGCCAAGCTCACAAAGAGGAGAGTGAATGGGCACGGCTCTTACAAGGAAAAAAACCTGACAGTGGGGCTGCTGAGATGTCTGATAATATCGGGGAAGTGAAAGTGGTAGTGCAGTGAAAATGGATACTGCGTGATACATTAGATTTAATCACTTGCATTTCAATTAAGCTTTTCCACAAATAAAGATTGGGAAGTACTCTGCGGGCTCCCTGCGGGGCTGGAGCACCAAGTGCCGTTGGTGCTGCGTGCCCCGGCTGGACGCACACAACAGTGCTTCTGCAGCTCGCTCAGGCTGAAACTCCCCTTCTGCCTCCCGGGGTCCTCCCTCTTTGGACCCATCTTCCCATTTCACAGTACGCAAGAGGCATCCCACGCACGTCAGCACCCCCGGAAGATCTCTGTCCCGGGACTGCTGTGCCTGTGGTTCAGGGGATGAGCCTATCCATCACGGAAATGAACCTACTCTCATGCAAACACAACGGCCTTAACATGCTAGTTTTAAGCACAAAACTTGGTAAGCTTCGAGAGTAGAGCGGGCTAAAACAAAAAGACTTTCCATTTTCAATTTATTTAGACTTTTTGCACCTTGAAATTCAGTTCTCCCCTTTCCCCATCCTCAAAAATCATCAATAGCATTTTACTGGGGAGATTATTATCAAATTTCCTTTTCTGCCTTACTGATGAATTAGAGCTGCATGAGATGCAGAGGCTTCTAATGGAAACTCTGATTGCCCTTAACTTACTGCATTGCCAGTAGCACTGCCGGTGAATGGAAAAAACACTAAGGCTCCTACGGCTTATGGTAGTTGGGGGTTTAGTATGTGTTGGGAAATGTAAGAAAGAATCACAGGAGGGGTTACTGTCACACCCCAGAAGCTGTCTCATTCAAAAACTGAAGGAGAAATAAAACTCACGCATACAAGAATAGTCTAACTTTAACTCAGTACCATTGTGGTGAAACGCAATCTGCTACAAGAGGCTGCGTACGATGCCAAGTGGCATATTACGTACCCTGCTGCCAAATTCTGGCAGGTACTGCATACAGGCGCCCACAAAAAACCTGTCCAGAAAAGTGAGTACAGGGATGACCACCCAATGCTGGCTGTGCTGCGGGAACAGCAGAGAGGTTGTTGCATACTCTCCTGGACACATCAGCCAGATGGGAATGTGATGTGTTACTCAGAAGGACCAGGAGGCACAGCCTGGACTGTGATGAGCAGGTATGTCTCTCACCAGCAGTAAGTCCTCTGCTCTCATGGCGTATTTCCGTGCATAAAAGAGCTGGGCAGGCAGAAACTGCTGGTTAGACCATGGATATAGAGGAAAAGTGGTTCACAGAGCTCGTAGTGTGCGGAGATTTTTTTATGTTCAGCAGAATTTGGCCCTTTAGATGAACCATTAACACTGTAGTAGAAGTGACAATTAAAGGCTTATACATCTAGAGTACATCTTATACATACAAAAATGTTGTAGCAGTTAGTAAACATCTGTAATTGGTGTTACTTGCTCTTGCTCACTCTTCCAACCTCTCTGCATTGCAGTCACCTTTGTCTTCTGTGTCTGGCCCTGAAAAGCTCCAACTGTGCCCTCTCCCTCCTTGGTTTACGTGTGTTGGGGTGGGGGGGAGTGAGGAGGGAGGTAGGGGAGAGGGATGGGGAGCAGGTGGTGTTTAATCAGTCTGGCAGGGAAACAGGCAGTTACCGGGGGTCCTTTTGGGGGTGGCATGAAGGTGGTAAGCATGCCCTCTGGCAGCAGGGTACCTCTTTTCCTCCTTCCCATGGCTGAAGGTAGGGGCAGGGGAAGGAAATTGTGCATGGTTATGGGTGAGAGCTGTTGTGAATGAAGCCGGCTCCACCAGCCCAGGCTTCCCCCAGTTAACTCTGACAAACCTCCTCCCAGTGTAACCACGCTCTTCTGGCCAGGCAGAGCCCATCGTGATGGGATAAACTGCTCCATCTATTCCACCCTGAGCCATGAAGCTGGCCAAATTGGGCTGCAGTCACCCCGTTACAAGCTTCAGTGCAGGACCTGCTGGGGACCGGTGAGCCTCGCAAGCCTGTGCGGTCAGAAGGCAAAGTCTTATATCCTAATGGACTGAGCTCCCTCTCATTTGACTCCTCTTTATCCCTTGCGGAAGGAAATGGTGCGACTCCAGACGGCACTGGATTAGATAACCTCGAGGCTGGGCCTCGCCTGATGGAGCCAGCCCTCCCCGCAATTGCATGAGATAAGCCACTTCGGCTTCCCCCTGAACATTGATACTCGAGTTAGGGTATCAATGTTAAAGGGCTTTTATTTGCAACGTTGGTTTCCCCTCTCTCCTCTAAAAACTTTCTGAAGTTGTAGACTACTGCTTTAAATGCATTTATGTGTCTGTTCTCCCTCTGCCACTGTTCTCCCTCTAAGTCCCAATCAATGCAGCAGCCTTTCTGCTTAGCAACAGATAGCATGCCACCCTGGTCTGCTGCTCTCTACAAAGCCTCTCCATTAACTACAGAAACAAGTTCAAGGCCACATCTCTGAGCGCTCTGGACCACCACCTGGAACACGGCTTCTTCTGACGGCACATTTCCACCAGAGCCTTGAAACCGCCCCCCTGCAGAGGGCAGTTCCTGAGTCCCTCCGGTGGCACACCAAATGAGGCAGAGCCCGGCTGCGTACCTTCCCCCTCTGCAGATAAGAAAGATGAACCTTGCCCCTTCCAGATCTACAGGGAGAAATCATCTCCAGTATGTTGATTATCTTCAGCTGGCCCTTCTGGCTGGCCCTGCCTCTCTCACCCACCCACACTCACGCGTCAGGAAGACATCGGGCTCTTTCCCTGCCTTATGAAACCTGGCAATACTCTAGTACTGCAGGTGATGGGCTCTGTGTAACTACAGAAAGTGCTCCAGTATCCTGAAGACTCCTTCCCTCTTGGACCGAACAGTATTTCTTAACTTCACTTCTTGTGTTATTATTGTCACTTCAATAGGATACTGAACCATGGCTACTTCACCTCCCAGGTTCTCTCTCTCTCATGCAGGTGAAGGACACACAGTCCTCCTGGACCCCTGCAATATTCTGCTGTTACTTCCTCACTGCCTCAGTATTACACCTTTACAGATTTAAGTATCTTTGGAAACAGCGTCCCCGTTGCGCTCCACGCCAATGTTGGAAGGCCTCTCCGCAAGCAAATCTGCACGCCACTGCTCTCTCAGCCGAGGGACACCTGCTTTGAGAAAGGGCAGGACCCCAGAAAGCTGGGCCAGAAACCAGTGCGGGTCACGATGCTGCTATACCTCTCCCATGGTTTCCAAAAGTTATGACAGTTTGCTAATTCATGTTATGAGAGCCTGGCTCTCGTCCATTTAAAAACACGTTGAAGATACCAAGCAAACAGTGTTCTGCGTGAAGGTGACCTATTCAAAGTCCTATAGGACGGGCAATCCTATCTGTAAGACTTCTGTTAAAGTCAGTCACACAGCCCTGACCCCTCACTGTGAGACGGTATCACTGGGACCTCCTCTTTTGGCACGCCTGCCTTACAAAAATAAAAACAACGCCCCCCTCCACCCCACATCCATAAACATGATGGCTCTGTGACTCCAAATCCAGGTCTGCATTTAATTTTTGGTTTTAAAATAAACAAATGAAACTTTTTTCCAATTAGCATTTAACATATATTCACACACTTGACTGTATAGTAACACAACAAAAGGCAGCTCTTCAGCTGGCACAGATTAATTAGCTCCAATGATTGCTGGGGCTGATTTACACCAGAAACTGAGAATCCAGCCCAGAATTTAGTTCAGAGTCATGGAGAAAAAGCATGGGGAGGGTGGGATGTGGAGGGAAAAATCTTACAAAGCTAGTAAGCTAACCCACTATTTCACATCTCTCTGGTATGACATTTATATAGAACAGCTTAGATAAAGTTTAGAAGATCAAACATTTTCCTCAATTTTCACAGTACGAAATATTCTATGTCCTTTTAATGTGACACATTAAAACAGAATATAAGAAATTTCAGCCGATCAGGTCTCGTGAACACCCTCCTCCTTCACTGGACAGTGAGGCTTCTCCAGAAGTTCTGAGTGAGAAATTTAGCTATGTCGTCTAAAAGAAATTGAGAAAGTCTGGAAGAAACATGTGCAACTTGCATGTTACCCATTACCACAACTAGGATTTATTAAATGGTAAGAGAAATCATTGGTTTCTTTTCCTTTTCTTTTTTTTCCTCTTTTTTTTTTTTTTTTTTGCAAACACCAAGTTTTAAAATTGAACTGCCTAGCCTAATGAACTCTTTCTATATGCAGGATGAAGGAAAAAGCATTTCAGCTTGTAAGGGATAAGACTTTATGCAAGTGAGGGACAACATGGGTTAAAATTCACCTTGCTTCTCACTCCTCATCTATGATGGATTTTTGGAGAACGACGGACATCTGGAAATCAGTTTTACATAGAAAAATAGAAAACAGGGAAGAACTAGGAAGATGAATAAAGGCTCATCACAGACACAAAAGACCAGAGCAAAAAGAAGCTTGGATTTGGGTATTCTTGTCTGGCAAGGAGGCAGGCAGTAAGGCTAATGAAGCATTTGCGATATGGGACGTATGCCAGCGTAACAAAGAAGATGTGCATCAGCTCTGCAGATGTGCCAAAGCCCCCAGAGCAAAATAATGACATAATCACCATCAGTGTCACAGACCAGACTGTACACAAGGTGACATGGGAGAGAATAAATAAGAGTCTTTAGAGGCCTGTAGTACACACACGGGAAGGAACAGCCATTCCTCACAACTGCCACAAGAGAGTGGCGAGATGTTGGGTATAATGTGTGCAGCTAGCAAAAGAAATCTTGAATTGTGCAAGGCTAACGCACTATAAATTGGTGCTTTTCTCGATCTCCAGTTGACATTTCAATTCCCACTACCCCTTGTTGAATGCAAAATGAAATGGCAGTAGGAGTCGGAAGAGTTTGCCAAGTTTTGGTTTGGTTTTGTGGGTTTCTTTTTTTTTTTTTTTTGGAAGGGGGCTGTTTTGTTTGAGAAGAGGATGGGGCAATAAGCATGAGTACCGGTAAATAATTGTAAAAGAAAAAAAAGACCACCAAAACCCCCAAAACAAAACACAGCACACCACCACTACATGCACACAGGCATAGAAACCCTGCACCATTCAGCTGGAGCAATCCTAGGATTCCCCCAAAGCAAAATTAGAAACAAACGAGGATGGGTTTTGCTTTTTTTGGGGGGGTTGTGCTTTCTGGTTTACTGCTATCCATGAACTAAACCAGGAAAAATCCCTCTAAAATATTTTTCCACGCTAAAATACAAGATGACTATTTCATTGATCAGTAATAAAACACCGCTTAGGGCAATTTAGTACTTAACATGTTATTTGCGGTGGGGAGTAATCTGAAAAGCTCTGAGTAGCCTTAAATCATTTCACAACAGCTCTTCCTGCATAAAAGCAAGTGTTCGCCTCCATACAGCTGTGTGATTTTGTGGTATATTTTTCTACAGGACTTTTGTCAATTTTTAAAGGGAACATCTGTTTGATAAAGTAGAACAACACTGGTAGTAATCCACAGGCCTAAGTGGGCAAACTGTGAAAGAGCAGGAGATAGGCTGAAGGTGCCAACAGGACTCCCGCAGAAGGAACGCTCAAGTACGTAATTGTTTGCAGGATCTGGCCCTACAAGAGGAGCTCAGAAGAACAAAGCACTTGGCTTCACCAGTGTCCCTTTTCATTGCTTCTAATGAAAGATTCATAAGAATAACTTTAATTTTTTATGATCTTTTTTTGCATTACTGTATTAGCTGTGTCTACTTTGTATGCAATTTCTTCTTAAATACAGAAAACCTGTTTCAAAATGCCAGGCATAATAACTTAATCAGTACAATAATTCATCTTGATTGTTGTGCAGTCCTTCTTAACAGTAAGGAAGTGAGGTGGAGCCCAGAAAATGTTTTATATGATTATTCCTTTTCATTGCAAAGTGATGTATTTATGAAGAACGCAGGTGAAGGTCTGGAGTGGAGTTCTTTTTTATTTTTTTTTAAGAGAAAAAAAAATTATTAAAACCTCCCTAATTTGCTAGTTAAACTTTTCAGTGGAAGAATGATTGTATTTGTCCTTCTTGGCTTCGCCCAATTAATTGGAGCAGTAACATAACGATTGTTAATAAACAGCTCTAATTTGACTGTACTTCTTGCCTGTCTACTAACCACACCGTATCTTTGTTTAGCATATCATCAGGGGAAACAAGGAAGCATGTATATAATTTTGTTCTGGTGTATATGAAGTTTAATAATTACGCCACAGAGGATTCTAAATTAATCGCAGAAGGCACAACAATATTAATAATCTGTTTAGCAAACTCGGGCATCTTTGCACTTTGATGTTATGAGCAGAGACAGTATGAACTGTGGCAGTTTTTTAAATCGGGCGAGTGTTTGTTTCTGTTACAGCTTATACCAGTGTTTTCTTTTATGCTTTTTCTACTGTGCACCTTTCTTCCCTCTAAGAAAAAAAACCAAACCACAAACCAAAACCACAGAACGACTCAACAAACAAGCCTGTGCTTATTTGGGTGCGTTTCGGTCAAAGCTGACAGATCAAATTTTTCATTTATTTACCAAAGTTTCATTGCAGCCATTCTTCATAATTACAACAGCGTTTTAATTTTTTTTCTTCCCTTGAATAGGAGAGAAGGGGTTCTGAGAAAGTTTTTAATTAGCTAAATAGGTCTGTGTAATCTAGATGAAATAAACACGCCCGTTTGAAAGGGTTGTTAGAACTTTTCCAGCCATTTAATCCATAGATGGCTGAACACAATGATACCTTCCACAGAAAGCTACAGCCACCACCAGCAGCTGTTAGAAGAGAGCTTGCTCCCTGCTCCTATTGATAACCCTTTGTGGAATGAAGAAAAAGAGCTGAGGGAAGGAGAACTGAATGTCAGACAATAGACATCGCTACACACACTGTCTCTGAACTTTCCTCATCTCTGAAGGACAATTAATTATGAAGGCCTTTGGGGTAGGTCGAAGCAAGGGAAAACCTACTGCTGGCCCAGCACTCCAGCCGCTATCTCTGTGTTTGTTAAATGGTTGTGCCTGTTGGGGAACCAGAGTAGCAGCCACCAAAATAGCCAATAGATCATTTAGGAAAAAAGAGCAAAAGATTTTTTTATGTGTGTCTGTCCTTGTATAATTCTATTCTCACTGTGAAATCATCCATACACAAAACACAAGGACAATTTTTTTTTTTTTTTAGAAGAGCCACAGGGTAGGTTACAGTCAGAAACGGCCTCTCAGTGGTGTGTTAAAAAGGATGGTCTTTTCACCAAATCATTTCACAGAGGCAAAACAGACAAACACAAAGAGTTGAGACTTTTTCTCCTACATTAAATAGAGTAACTGATAAGGTCAGACATATGATACCTAAAGACATGAATCTGTGAACTCTTGAAGTCAAAGGACTTCTCTGTGCAAAGGAACAATCTTTCAAAGGAAATAGATCATAGAACTCCACTGAATCCCCTTTAAACTTTATGAAGCAGGAGGAGAAAAAGCTCTAAGTAGGGAAGCTTGACAGAAGAGCCTTGAACTATTTTCTGAAGGAAAGATGAGACCCTCCCTAGGCTGCCACAAAACATCTTTTTTTTTCTAAAGGCTCTTCTGAACTTTGATATGTGCCAAGACACCGCTATTGAAAGCTGTATAATTATGTGCTATAGCCACTGTAGAAAATGCTTTGTTCACCACAACAAAGAACAATAAGCAAAGTAAAGTGACATTACGCTGTATCTTTTTCTTTAAGAATGTTGAGAAAGGTCACGGTACGTTATAACTAATAAAGCTGTTGAGTAAGGAAGTTTAAAGTTGATCTTGCTGTGCTTAAATGTAACCCAATGACAAAAAGGCAGAGGGAACTAAAATTGTAATGACGTTAAAAAATAGATCATATATCAATGTGCCAACTTCATTATACAAACACCTTGAATCCAAAGGACACAAACAGAAAAACCTAGTGTAGTCCTGCAACAGGATTCCTCTCGTGATTCTCTCCCTACTAGCTTCCAACTACAATCTGCAGTTCAACTAACTGCAAAAACTGATTAATAAGCATTAACTGATACATGCAACGCACGGACCTTCTATTGCAAGCCGTGGATTTTGTTACTTGATTAAAAACGGGCTTCATTTCCTGTGCGGTTTCAAGGAAAGCTCTGCTGTTTCACAAGAGAGCCTCTTCAATATTTTTTTAAAAAAAGAAAAAGGTCTGAGGGCATCAATTACATTTCCTGAAACCAAGATTTTTAGGTGAAAAAGAAGTTCCACCTAGACATCTATGTTTCAGTTATTCTTCAGAGGAATCAGGACAGTTACGTTTGCTATCCTCAAATTGCCAAAGCAGCTTTACTCTCCTTGCTGCAGATCACCAGACAGCAGCCTTCCGACTTTGTCTTTAAGAATGCTGAGAACGATGGTGAAATGCTACAACAATAAAGCCCTTGAAGAAGGATGTATACAGCTGAGGGAAAAAATGCGAGGAGTTTAATACTGAAACAAACAACTGTCCCGTTAAGCTGTGCCCACTGCTGGTACCACCAGAAGTGCAGAGACTGCCAGGGCAGAGCAGTTCGTATGGAAAGAGCAATCTCTGAGATGGACGTTAGCAAGATACAGACTTGATTTTCACTTCTCTTGAGGCCACTTTGCACTGCTCCAGTTGTGTAAAGCAGTGTTAGGGTGGTTATAAATTGTACTTTACTGTGTATCGCAAAACCACTCGTAAATGGCCTTAGTTTAAACAGGAATCAGGTCCGAAGGCTTTAATTCTCCTTTTGATGGACACCAATTCAGGTCAAGATGAATCCTGCACATGAAACTGGGGAAGAATACAGGTTCCTAAAATAAGCACATGAGTGGCCAGAATTTTCAATAATTTAGGATGTCTTAATTTTTGGATGCAGTGCTGGGCACACTTCATTTTCAGGGAATGGACTGTTGAGGACCTCCTGACAAAGTGGCTCTCATTAATAGATCTCCAGTTGAGCATCCCAAAATGGAACTGGCTTAAAACCATCATCACTTCTGAAAATTTTGGCAGCCAGCACTCCTCTCAAGGGTTCGTAGGCCGCTTACGTGACTGGGTTATTACTTAGATTTTATAGGTGGTGTTATTTGAATTGTTTTACATAATCTCATTGATTTTTATGGGACTAACTCAGAGTGCCGTAAGTTAAACATTCTGCTAAGACGTGAGTACAACTGGTCTTAATTAGGTTTTTCCCACTAGTACGGTTTTCCCCTGCCAAAAGCAGAGCAAACTTCTTAAAAATGGTTTTCTCCCCCTTCGAAACGACGACACGTGCCATAACTAGCGCTATGAAAAGAGGCAATCATCACATCAAGCCCCACTGTACCAAAACTGCATACAGTGTATTTGTGCAAATAACGCAGCTTGGCAGACGTTTCACTATTGTGATCAATCTCAATAACTACGTCTGCAAAATCGGGCGAGTTCCCGTGAAGCAGCAGGCAGGCTGAGCTCAGAAAGATGGCGTGTGCGGGGGCTTGCTTTGGTGCTCATTCGCTCGCTACGCAGAGGAGCGTGGCGAGTGTAAGGAGTAGGCAGGAGGGCACAGAGTGAAATCACTAGCACAGAGAGACCCTGAGACTTCAGAACTAAGACTGAGTCGTTAAATGCCCACAAGGAAAAGGAACGGGCATCGTGCAGAGAGACGTTAATACACGGAGAACAACGGTAACTACAAAAAAATGCCAGGGAACAAGGATGATGGAGGAGGAGTGGAAGCCAAAGCAAGGCTAAAAACCAGGTATTGTCCTCAGGCCAATTTCTTTTGCTTGTTGTAAGTACATAAATCGGGAAAAAAGATCTTATTTATGGTTTTTAACCGTATTTTTGTTTTAACTCACAGCATGTCCCCCTTGTTTGAAATCATCCTGCCACAGTCACAAGTGTGAGCTCTCATGATCTGTGTTAGGATGGATTTTGAAAGAGAGTTACAAAATTATTTGGGATTATTTTTTTTTCTTTTAATGCATAGCAACAATACCTGACTTTACTTATTGCAGCTGGCATTCAAAAGCCTATGGCAACACCACAGATGAGACAGACATCAAGTGGCACAGCAAACTGTCTTCTCTTTCTGACCAACTTCAGCATTTGTGCTGGGACACTGACATTTGCGGCTTTCATTCACCAAGACAACCCACCTTCTCCCTCCCTGGAAGAACAGCCCCAGAGCAAAGAAGCATCTTCACCTTCCACAAAAAAAATAGTGGGTTCCCCCCCCTTTCAAAACTTAGTTTCAAATTGCTCTGCGCAGCTCAGCACAGGTTTCTCCAGCTAACCCTACTGCGAGAGAGAAACGTGGAACTGGCTACACACATACACACACGTGTGCACACAAAACACAGGCAAAGTTGCATCGCACTGGAGGAGGCATTGTATCTGTCTCTGGCTCACAGCCACAAGGGTACAATGGCAAAGCTAAAAACGATAGGACATGTGGTTTGTTAAACAGCTTATTTGACTTTGCTACAAGCTGTCAGTAGCAACGCGCAGGGAAAGGAACACAGTATCACAGATTCCTGAGCAAATCAATGGCACAGCCTGATATGGACCAAATGAACATTTTAGCTTTATCATTTTTTCCTAATAGTCAATTTAGGAGTAATAAAGTATATGCATGAATTTCACCCAAGAAGAGATAAAGGGAGAGGGTTTAGGAATAGTAGTGTGGGTGATTTAAGAAAAACAGCGTATCAGACTAATCAGAAGATCAGCAAAGCATCACTGAAGTATGAGAGGAAGGAACTTTGATGATGCTAAATATGGCAAATGCTCAGTTTGCTAAATCCTTTTGGATCCAATTTCAACATTACAGTACTTGTCATTTTTGCTTTGCAGCTTGTGGGGGAAGGGCCAGGCATTTATCAGGAAAAGTTACATTGGCTACATTAAAAACTGTGCTGTGCAGTTTCATGATCTCATAACTGCTGGATCTGCAGTGCAAAACCAAGATTTAAACCTCTAGAAAACTCTCATTATACTAGATAACACAAGAAAGACTGAGTGAAAGAATCTGCAAATCATTGCCATTTATAATATCTCTTTCCCTCCATGATGGGGGAAAAAAAGCCAGGGGCTCCTTTCCTACCAGCTGCTAGACCCCTTGGCCGAGAAGAGGAGACTGCAATCACCAGCAGCACTAAACATACGAGATTTATATTTTCTTATCTACCTGAAAACACCTATATGCTCCCCACAATTCTTCACTGAAGTAATCCATTTACATTAACACTGCAACTAACATTTTGAAGAGGAGTAATTAAGTGGCTGAAATCATCAAGGATATGAGAACTTTTGAGGGCAAAGAACATTTCAACCTACGTTCTGCAAACAGGAAAAGGTTGCGTTAAGAAGAAAAAAAGCTTGAGGGAATTTAAGCACATTTTGACAGAAAAAAGTTGGTCACACTTCTCTCCTTATGTATTTCCTTTCCTTTTCCTGTGTTTAGCTATTATAGGCATACAGGTAGACCTACCTCCCGGGGTGGGAGTCTCCTGTCTTGTGCTTGCATGAGTACCTAGCAGGGCCACAGCCCTCAGGAGGGCCTGGGGGGGCACGGCACACCAAACATGAAGCCTGGATGTTGTCATCAGCTGCAATGAATGGCAAACCCCTCGAGGAACATCCTCTTCCCCCCTCGTTCTTCATCTACCCCTTCCATGCAACCATTCTCCCAGAAAACTCTGCGTGCCCAGAAGAGGGGGAAGGAGCTGAGAGAGCCGAGAAAGTCTTTGCTTAGAGACTTTTTGCATCATCTGAACTTACGTGCTGTGAAAACGAGCACTGCTAAAAATCCCTCGGAAGGATTTTAGGCAGGAAACTACCCTCCTTATGCCGACAAATGTCACTTTTGCTGCAGGAGGGGCTCATTATGCAACTTGACCCCCAGTGAAAGGTGCAGACAAAAAAAAATAATTAATAATTAGTACCACCATCGCCTTCCCACTCCACTTCACCAAGAGATGGGGTTACTCGAGCCTCCCCCTCACGCACACCCTGTTCAAATGCATCATTACATCTGACTACCTGAACAATGCAAACTGCCATCCTCAGCAGGGAGAAACACTCTCCCGTGGTATCGCCGAGGGTCAGCATGTTAATGATAACAATAGTCTGCTGAGCTACCAGGCTGGCCTGTAAACAGGAATCTTAATCAAAGCCACAAACCCGTTACAGCAGAAAACAGAGCGCATTTACTTCGAGTAGTCATTTTATCCTGCAGCTTGACAAAGCAAATGCATTTTAGTTCTATAAATCAAATGAAGGAAAGCAGAGGAAGGTAATTGCAAGTGTTTGATCACACAATTACGGAGCTTTAGAAGAGCTGTGAGGTGACTTCTTTCACTACTGTCCCTCCTAAAGGAAACTTCAAAAAGTCGAAACTAAGAAACTTATCAAAAAAAGTGAAAACTTTTATCTCTTGTCAAGTCCTAGTGAGGCGTAAGTCTCCAGCTACCAGGACTAAAAAGATTAATTAGCATCATTCAGGGATGTGGAATGCCCAGATTCCACCGGTCATGGCCACAACAAAAAGGTACATTATTTTAAAGGCAGCCAGGACCACGGAGCGACTCACACACACACAGAAACAAAGATCGGTGCCTACCTCAAAATCATTTGCTTTATTGTAGTGCATGTTCAGGGCCCTGTACAGCTCACAGTCTCTGGTTATAG